>NC_058132.1:270080847-270180959 GCF_016433145.1 Gracilinanus agilis | reverse complement strand
AGAGAGAGAGAGAGAGAGAGAGAGAGAGAGAATTTTTTTTCGACTTGTCAAGAAGTTGGCTATTTTGCAGAGCATAAACTGGAACTAAGGTTCTCAGTTGTCCCATATTCATTTAATATTTTTGTGGAGGAACCATCTAGCCATTCACAAGTTGTCATGACTCTTACAAATGGCCAACCTTTCATATTTAGGTGATTTTCTCACAAGTAAGTCAGTCATGGGTCCTTCTTTATGAAGCTGAGGCCATCATGTGATTGCCTATGGAATCCCTGACTCTCTTGGCTTTCCCTTCTCATTTGACAGCAAGATGAATCCCTTCTTTTTAGGGCTTCAGATTGTGCCAAGGGAATATAGCATTCACTTTTTTTCCCTTTGATTAGAACCTTGCTTGCAGCTTCCTGGAAGAAGTGTCTCCTTCCAGAAACACAAGCTAAATTTGCTGGGGTTGTCTCTTCAGCTTGATAAGGATTCCATATACTGTATTTAGGTTAAGGCCAGTCAAAACTATTACCCTCATAGCAACTCTGTGGAATGAGATGCATCCACAGGGAAATGTTTTGTAAAAGCATTGAAACTGTGCCCAGAGAAAGCTAGAGACATTCTATAAAGTGTTGCCAACCATTTTCATTATAATTTTAGCTTTATTTAGCACTTTGTAAAAATAGGATGTTCAAGTAATTTCTTTTCGATGCATCTCACCAAAGGCCTCTGATGATTTTTGGTGCTGTTTTATGGCTGACATACCTAGTCAGAGGGGATCAGGGATCTGTCCCAGGTTGCACAGTGAGAACAGTAGCCAAGCTCCGATTAGCTTTGAGCTAGTGAAGACCAGGCTTTTACTGTCAAGTTGCCATGCCATTCAGCTTAAAATTTGAGATAGGCTTCTGCTTTACTGCTTATTAAAAATTATTGTGTTTCAAAGAATATTTTAAAATCTTAAAAAAATAAAGGTGATGGACTTGTATGTAAACTTTGGGGGATTGTTTAGTTTTTTTATTTTTTTAAAGCTACTTTGGTAATTCATTCTAATGACAGAGAGACCCCCTGCAGATAGCAGATTAACAAGTAAGAAAACAGAGCTGATAAAGCAGAGATAGGTACTCAGGACTGTAAACCTCACACTTCATTGGAGGTAACATAGCATAGAGAAAGGATACTAGGAGGAGGGAGACTTGAATTTTTGACTTGTCATTTCCTCTTACTTTTAATGATTATATCTTGGAACCTCAGTTTCTTTTTAGCAAAAGGAGAAATTTAGATTTAATTATCTCTAAGGACCCTTCTAGCTGTGATATTCTATTAGTGTATATATACTAAATAATTAATCCATCTTTTTTCATCCATGAGAAAAGTATGTTAGGTTTAGGTCATCAAGAATCATCTTTAGGGTCAGCTAGGTGGCTCTGTGGATAGAATATTAGATAGGTCTAGAGTTGAGATGACCTGAGTTCAAATCTAGCCTCAGGTATTTCCTACTGTATGACCCTGGGCAAGTCACTTAAGCCTAATTGCCTAGCCCTTACCATTCTTCTGCCTTGGAACCAATACATGAATCAGTTCTAAGACAGAAGGTAAGGATTTAAAAAAAATCATATTTACAATTTTGCATTTTTGGATAAGATCCTCACTCAACCCTTTACATGTTTTCAGGGAATAATACTGCTTCATGGTGACCTTTGTGTGGATCATTTAAGTT
The DNA here is from genome assembly GCF_016433145.1 of Gracilinanus agilis. NCBI lineage: Eukaryota > Metazoa > Chordata > Mammalia > Didelphimorphia > Didelphidae > Gracilinanus > Gracilinanus agilis. The sequence continues at coordinate 270,179,263 of NC_058132.1, read as the reverse complement.
ATAGATTTAGAAGTCATTTCAGTGGGCATTAAGTGCCTTCTATGTGCAAGCGTCATACTTAGTGCTAAGAATACAAAGAAAGGCTCTCAAGGGGCTCACGGTCTAATGGGGAAATAATATACAATTAACTATGTGCAAACAAGATAAAGACCCGATAAATTGGGGATAATCTCAGAGGGAAGGCACTCGCATGAAAGGAGGGGTGAGGAAAAATTTTTCATAGAAAATGGAATTTAATCTGGGACTTGAAGGAAGCCAGGGGATCCCAGAGGTAGAGGGAGAGGATTCTGGGAATGGGGAATAGCTAGTGAAAGGAGAAAGAAGAGTCCAGAGATGGAGGGTCTTGTTTAAAGGACAGGAAGAAGAGACCATTGCCAATAGATTTTAGAATATATAGAGGGGAGTAATATATAAGAAGACTGGATAAGGCAGGAGGGGACCAGATAGGGAAGGGCTTTGAATGCCGAGAAGAAGATTTTATATTTGATCCTGGAAGTAATAAGAAGCCACTGGAATGAACAAATAGGGAAATAAATGATAGTCAGATCTGTACTTTATGAAGATCACTGATAATTGAGAGGAGAAGAGAGCCACCAGCAGGCTATTTCAGGAGTTAATTATGAGATGATAAAGTCCTGTACCTCTGGGGATAGTCAGGACAAGGGAAGGGGGCATGTAAGCGAGATGTTATGAAAGTAAAGTTGACAGAACATGGCATCTAGGTGATGCAAGTCAAGGAGGAGAGGAGAAGAGGGTAAACAGCCTTAGTTTTTCTCAGTCAAATATGAGACAGATTTCCCAGCTGATAGGATTAGGGGAAGAGGAACCATGGGAGATTTGATAAGGAATAAAAAATGTTTAGAAGACCTGCTGGGGTCAGTGGGATGGTGGGTAATTAGGGTAGTGTAAAATGATTACCCTGCTGTAGTGAGAGCCCATTGAAATGAAATACCATCACCTTTAGCTTCATTTTACAGATGAGGAAACTGAGGCACAAAGCAGTTAAGTGACTTTCCAGAATTATATATCACAGGCCTGAGGTAGCATTTGAATCCAGGGTTCTATGCCATACAACAGGCCACTCCTTTTGCAGATCATCACTTTTAGGACTATAATCCTGATCAGAAAGGGACTTTTTGAGGCCATATAATCCAACCCATCATTTTGTAGATAAAGAAAAGTGAGGCTCACAGAGAAGATTTCACTGGGCTGAGGTTGTAAGTGGCAGAGATGGGATTAGAACCATGTTCCTCTGACACTCAGATAGTAAGAGCTAAGCCCTGTGTGCCTCAGACTCCTAAGTTATTACTGTGGTCCTCATTCCTTAGCCTTCTAGATCTAGGGGACAAATTGTTCCTTTGAAATCGGCATAAAGTAGTGTAGAGACCAGCTCGTCAAGTTTTTTGTGGGTCATGGAATGGGATAAGAGGAATGAGGTTGGGATCAAGAGGGTCACAGACAGACTCGAGGCCTCTTGCTGGTCAATGATAAGGTTTATTGATTTGAGGTAGATACTTATAGAGGGTTGAATCAAGCAGGGGGATTAGATCACTCACAGTGGAAGTCAGTGATTGACAGGATGGAGACAGTGGATTTAGATTACTTCAGTGACTTTAAACAGAGTTTTCTATAAGTTGATAATATGTCAGTGTGTAACCATCTAACCAAGCTTCTCACAGAATTCCTGCATCAGTAATTTCTTGGAAGAACATACAGTATTTGGGGAGAGGAGGGGTTGAATTCTCATGCTGAGGAGCAAGCTACGTGTCTGGCTGTTTCTAAGCTATGACTTCTCAGAGACCTTGCCAATTGGGGTTCACTCTCACTACTGGGGGCTATAAAGTAGGTATCTAAGAAGAAAATATAGGGGGATGCAGTGAAAAGTTGATATTTTTAATTCTATATTGGAAGGGTACATTTCTTGCTCACTTTCAATCCAAAAGGAAAATTCAAACTCACTTGGGTCTTAATCATTAGTCTTAGGTGGCTCAGTGGAGAGAGAATCAGGCCGAGAGATGGAAGGTCCTGGGTTCAAATTTGGCCTCAGACACTTCCTAGTTGTGTTTCTGGGCAAGCCACTTAACCCTCATTGCCTAGCCTTAGCTGTTCTTCTGCCTTAGAACCAATACACGGTATTGATTCTAAGACAGAAGGTAAGAGTTTAAAAAAAAATAGAAATGAAGTTGAAGCAAGCTGAAGCAATGACATTCATTACTGGATTTGTGTCAGAAGACTGCCTGTGGTACTTCCTAGCCAGGCTATTGAAGTCACTTCACACAGAGAAGCTCAGTTTTATAATCTATTAACTAAGGATAACAGGCATATGCTACCAGGATTGTTTTGAGGAGGACACTTAAGGCAATATCAATAATTTTTAACAGCTAGAAGGATTCTCCAAAGTTAATCTAATTCAGTCCCCTTATTTTTAATTAAAAAATTTTATTGTTATACAGAATATACTTCCATTTGGTCATTGTTGTAAGAGCAAACCCATACATAACCAAAACCCCCCCAAATAAAACCAAAAATACACTGATGTGAAAGACAACTCCAACAGTTCTTTCTGTGGAGGTGGATGTCCTTCCCTGGTGATGTCTTTCAGGATTGCTTCAGATTATTGCATTACTGAGAGTAGCCAAGTTTTCTCAGATAATCATTGTCCATTATTGCTGTCATAGTGTACAATGTTCTTCCAGTTCTACTTATGCCACTCTGCATCAGTTCCCGCAGATCTTTCCAGCTTTTTCTGAAATTATCTTGTTTATTATCTCTTATAGCACAATAGTATTTCATTAATAACATGTGCTACAATTTGTTCATCCATTTCCCAATTGATGGACATCCCCTCAATTTCTAATTCTTTGCCACAACAAAAAGAGTAGCTATAAATATTTTTGTATAAGTAAGTCCTTTCCCCTTTTTTATTATCTTTTTGGGATACAGATCCAGTAGTGGCATTATTTTTAGATATGAGGAAATGAAGGCCCAAGAAGTTTGACCTGCTCAATGTCATATAGGTATCATGTGTTCCAATCCATGTCTTCTGATGTCAAATTTATTGTTCTTTTTATATGTATCATATTGCCTATGGGATGGCTTCATTTAGGAGTGGCCTATGATCCAAATTTTGATGAATGTCAACAGATGAAGGGAGAGAATGAATGAAGTGTAAAAATCAAGGAGATAAATTTCAAATATATGGAAACAGGAAATGACAGGACACTGGGACAAGGGTGTGCTAAAGTCAGATTGTACTGGCTTAAGAAAGCTAATTACTAAATTCTTAGTGGGGGAGTTTACACCCTGAAAATTGGCAAATACTACAGATTAAGAATGGATTGTCTAGATTTAAGGAGATGGGGAAATATTCATAATGCAGATAAAATTAAAAATATGTGATCTGCATACTTTTTTTCTTTGAGAGCTAGTGGTTATACATTTACCAGCACACCTTTGCTTTTAGGGAATAATGAATATTTCAGATTGTCAAGAGTAGTGCAAGATATATTGGAGATAGATTATGGAAGGTTGGAGTTTTAGGCAAAGGGATTTGGACTTTATTGAGTTGATAGGGAGTTCTGCAAGTTCAGAGTGTGGTCTGACCTTAGAATGAAGAAGACCTTAAGATTTAAGACATTTGCCTGTGTGTACCTGACCAAATCATTTAGCCTTTCTTATTCTCAGTTTCCACATCTGTAAAGTGAGGGCAATAAAATCATCTACCTCACAGTGCTTTGGTGAGCATCAAATAAGATAATGTACGTAAAGTTCTTTATAAACTTTAAAGCATTAGATATACCTGTCATTATTATTGGAAAAATTGCTGTAGTGATGGTGTATAGCATAGATTGAAGCTGGGAGAAAATTAAAGAAGGAATTCTAGAAAACTGTTGGAATAGCTGAGGAGTGACAGAATCAGTTCTCAAATTTGTGGGCAGGATATAGAAGATATATAAAGGAGGGGACAGATTCAAGAATGACTCTGTAGATAGAGGCAATAAGATTTAGAAGCTTATTGTGATGAGGAGTGAAGGAAATGTTAAGGCAACTCTAGGGTTTTAGGCTTAAGTGACTAAGAAGAAATAAAAAGGGAAGGGCAGGGTCAGGAAGAAAGGTGATGAGTTAAGCTTTGTGTGGTAGCCTTTAACAATCTGAAAGACATGTAAGTAGACAAGTCTAACCAGTAGTTGGATATGTGGGACTAAGACTCAGGAAAGAAGTCAAGACTGATTCCAAATTTATGAGTAGTCAACATCAAGATTAGTAGTAGCCATGGGAATGGAAAAGGCATATAAGCCTTGGGGGACTTCTGCTTTTAGAGTCTAATTGCCCCTCTTGGGCTAACATTGGCAGCCTGGGTCCTAAGAAGGTAACTTCTACCTCTGAGAATTCTATAAAGAACCCCAATGGATTGGGGGTGGTTTCTCTACTTTTATTGCTTATGAGCCCCTGTCTGATGTGTTTTTCATTGATTGTCAGTCAGCCAGAATTAGCTTTTAGAAAACTAGTTACTGAGATGTTATAGAAAGAATATCAAAGAAAGAATAGTTGTAACAAATCAAATTTCTTCAATATCCTGGGATGCACTGTCCTCTTACATGTGATGTCCCTGAGGAGAATGGACTTAAGTTTAGAGAGCTCATGTGGCTGAAGGATAATTCTGGTGATTGGAATCCTTTGGTCCCTTTGTAGAATCCTCTGAAGTACCCTTTTGGACTTGGAAAAACAGTGCCCTCGTAAAGTCCCGAGGCTACCTGTCCTTGGTGTGTTTAGTTAGTTCTGCTTTTAGTGCATATATCCTACCATCGACCACTGTTCTGGAGACATTGTTGCTGATGCTGATGGGAAATCCTAAGGGAATTGGTTTTACAACTAAGAATCACCTACCCATCAAAACTGACTATATTCTTTCAGGGAGGGAAGTATGGTCATTTAATAAAATAGAAGATGCTGGGGTGGTTTACCATTTCCTGCTTCAGCTTATTTTATAGATGAAAAAACCTGGCAAAAGGATTAAGTGATTTGCCCAGAGTTACTCAGCTAGTAAATATCTGAGGCTGGATTTTAACTCTTCAAGATGAGCCTTCTTAATTTCAAGCCCAGTGCTTTATCCATTGCATCACCTTACTGCCCTCTGTATTCAATTTGGAAATAGTTTGCACCTATGATTAATTCAATAGAGATGTCTAAGCTTTGTCGCAAATTGATTTTATAATTTAATGAGAGAGTTATTCTCTCACTGGATCCCTTTTTTTCAGGGAATAGGACTACTTGTTAGTTACATTACTTTGGGTTAAGGGGTCTTATAAGTATGTAGAAGAAAAAGAAGAGCTAGACAAGGACAGAGGTGGAAGTACACAGTAGTAAAAATTCATGGAAAGTTATGGAAAAGAGAATTATGAAGGAAGAGACAGACAGGCAGAAAAGTCAAAAGTGTGAGAACTGGCCAAAGATGATCAGAAATTAGGAAATGAGCTTAGAACAGTTTCAGCTGAGTGGAGGAGGCAGAAAATCACAAGGGGCTGAAGTAAGTGGACGCAATGAACCTAGACTTCTCTTTTTAGAACAAAATAGGAGAAGGGATAGTAGTTTTAGGCTTGGAAAAAAGCTCCCTTTTTTTTCTCTCCTAGGGAGACCTGTGAATTTGTAAGCAGAAGAAAAAGAACTGGGGGTAGATTTAAGATGTAGTTGAAAGAACTGTAGGCTGATTGATGAAGAAAGTAGATTCTTTGATGGGTTGGTGATCTTATTGGTGTAGATTCTTCCTTCACTGATACAGATCACAACAACCTCTCTGTGTCTTCTTACTTTTGCCCAAATCTTTCTGTGAATATTTCTTGGAAGATCTATCCATAAGCAATGGTGACCCTCCTCTGGGTCTTTTGATAATGTTATGGGTACCAGTGGAGCAGTTAAATTAATATCCATATATCTCTTATACTCAGTACATTACCAACCTATTTCCTTTCTTGGTCAAATGTACCTTTGATGTTTTTAATACCATATCTTGTTTGCATGTCATTTAGTGTAGAACCTGTGTTTATGCTCACTATGTATCTCTTTGTTGCCCTTTGGGATACTTACAATTTTTATCTTTGGAAATTGCATTTTATGCTTTGTAGCCATAGAACATCACTAGATGAACATTTGAGTTAAAAGATGGGGATTTAGTAGGTGGAAACAACTGGGGTTATTGAAAATCCTGTTATTGTCCCTAATATAAACCTTTTTCATCTAACAATATTTCAAAAGGAGAAACAAAAAACAAGAGGGTTCCCTAAAATTTATAACTTGGTGCCAACATTCCTGATCATTTATTCAATTGCCAGAGACTTAAACGGATACTTCATATTGGTTAAAAAAGGGCAAAATTGACAAATGTTGAAGTGATGTGGAAAAATGGGGACACTAATATACTGTTGGTTTTAACTATGAACTATCTTGCTTGTTTCTATTCATCAGTTCTTTCTCTGGAGGTAGATAGAACACAAGTTATTCTTCAAATGATATTTCTGTTACAGTATAAAATGTTCTCTTAGTTCTGCTCATTTTTCTCTTCATAATTTCATGTGGGCTTTTCCATGTTAACCTGTCCATCATTTCTTATGGAGCAGTAGTATCCCATCACAATCATAGGCCATGACTTGTTTAGACATTCTCCAATGGCCATTGATGAGTATCCTCTCAATTTCCATTTCTTTGCCACCACAAATAAATAAATAAAATCTTAAAATAAATAGATAGTTCTTGTTTTTACATGTAATTAAAGAAAAATAAAATGTTAAAAACTGATACTTCAAAAACCACTATGATAATTTGGCAGAAGTAGTTGCAAAGGCAAAAAAATTTTTTCTCTCTTTCTAAATGTCCTTCTTGTGTGTAATAAATTTTTTACTGTAACAAATTCCTATTGTATGTTTATTTTAAAGAAAGTATCTGACTATTCACTCCCTTGGTCAATAAATGGTAAAGTTTCCTTTTACCTTTGGAATCTTTATTTGGTACCTAATGTTCTTTTTAGTTTGTTCTACCATACAGTCCCTATACAGTTTACACTTGGAGCATTATTATATAGTATATATTACATATATTATATGACATGAATCCCTTTTTATCTCAATTGCCTTGTTGTTCTGAATATATATCATTTTATCTCCTATTTCCATGATTTTGCACAGGCTGTCTCCCAGGCTTAGAATGCATTCTTTCCTTACTAAAGGTACACTTTAGAATGCTAGCTTTCTTCAAAGTTCAGCTCAACTTTCAATTATGAGTCCTTTCCAGGTTCTTCCCAGTTGCTCCTTTCATGAAATTATTTTTCTAATACACACACACACAGAATATTTATATATATGTATCTATTTAGGATCCTAGGGTGGTAGCTTTTGAGCTAAAGGACACTTTAAAGGTCATTTGATCTAAATTCCTTGTTTTATAGATAAGGAATGAAAGCCTTGGAGAGTTAAATGATTTGCTCAAGATAATACAGTTACTTTGTGTGAAAAGTAGGATTTGAACCCAGGTCCCTGACTCCAGAGTTGGCTATTGTACTATATAGCTTCATGCTGACTCCCCTAAAAGAATGTAAGCACTTTGAGGGCAGAGACAGTTTCATTTTTGTCTTTGTATCCTCAGCACCTAACATAATGTCTGACACATTCCAGGCATTTAACAGACTGATTGTTTGATTGATTAATGTTACTGATCATTTCAAGTCAGTTTTAATGTACTCACTTAAGTCAGTGTTTCAGAAATCCAGTGGTGGCAAATTGAAATAGACTCAGTTTTTTTGTTGTTATTGTTCCAGATTTTAATTCTTGAATGTAAGAAAGCATTGCATTTTTAACAATTTCTTTTGCATGTTGCAAAGCTGTAATTAAAAAAAACTTTTGATTTCTAGATCTAGATAATATTTATATCTCAATACAATATACATTCTGTCAAAAGTATTATAGACACTGAGACTAACCACTCTCCTCTGAGGTCATTCAGGAAGCTGTGCTGAAAATACCCCCACACAGATACTTGATCTTTAGATGAGATTGTGTAACTGTCCTTGAGCCGAGTATGAGGTTTTTATAACTCTTCTAGGCAGATTCTTTCTTATGTATGTAAATATATATATACATATAAAAACTATATAAGAAATAAATATACATATTATATGTAATATAATAAACATATAAACATAAATACTATAAATACATATAAATGTGAGACATTTATATATATTTTTAATATATGTAACATTGATTCTTATGATTTTAGCCCTCATGATCTGAACTGGAGATGGCTGTGGCAACTTGTTGACATCTCTTGAACAACAGTATTTTCTCTGGTAGCAATACTTCCTTGTGGTATGTTTTTATTGAGAAATGCTACTTAGGCTCTCATGTAAAGACAAGACAAGAAAGGGAAAAAAGCATCCTTGTTTAAAGTCAAGAAAGAATTTAGATGAGAAAGGCCATTATATCCTTTCCAAAAATTTTACTGGAAAGAGAGGCTTGTTAATTTTTACTTGACTTTCAGGAAAATACAAATGTAGCGAGTGCTTCCTTTGGCTACAATAAATAAAATATGAAGTAATTTCACTTTAATCTGACTATTCCATTGATTGAATCACATAATGTAGAAGAGAATAAAAGTGGTAACTGCTGTACAAAGTGATTTGCATGAACCCTACACTACACTCCAATTAATATTGTACATGATTACAGGACAACCTGGTTGTTAATTGCCTGTGGTCTTTAAATATGCACTTCTTTCAGAAATAGACACTAATTATTAGATCTTGTTTTCGGTTTCACCCGAAGTTGCAAATGTCTAGATTTTTTTTTAAATTTGCAAGTCTAATAGAATACAAACATAAGAAAAACTGATCTTCCGAATGCTAAAGGATTTCTGTCGTATAAGCCCAGTATGATAAGTACACTTTGTTTTTGCATCTACTAAGATGTTCATTTTGAGGGACTCTTGATCAGTGCTGTCGGGCTAATGTCAGAGTGTTGAACATTGCTAGAGATTTACCTACTCTAGGACTTTTCTTTTTAAATTTAAGCTTACATTAACATTTGATTTAATGTAAAAGTAACTGACTTTTAAAGATCATACACACAAAATCTCATTGTAAAAAAAAAAAACAACTTGTTCTGTCATATTTGACTCTTTGTGATCCCATGGACATGGGGCTTCCTTGGCAAAGATACTGGAGTGGTTTGCCATTTCTATCTCCAATAGAATAAGGCAGACAGAAGTTAACTGACTTGTCCAGAGTCACACAGTTAGTAATATCTGAGGCTAGATTTGAACTCAGGCTTTCCTGACACCAGCCAGACTCAGTGCTTTATCTTCTGAGCCACCTGCTTGTCTCCTAATAAAACTTAGGGTAGACTAACTACAAAAATTAACCTTCCTTCTCTTCTAGAAAAGAAACCAGATAACAAAAAAAAAAAAAACAACTCCTCATAGAAGTTAGATATTATCTTTTTCATTTTCTCTCAGACAGGCTTCTATCTGTGAATTTAGTTAGAATTTCACAGATATATGATTATTCAGTGACATTCTTGCTCACCTTAGACTTTCATTTATGCTCCAAATCTTTCCTAGAACTTGACTAAGCCTTAGTTTTAAGCCTCATTTCTTGGGGCTCCTTTGTAACTAATTTTACATAGAAAGGGCAGAGGGTGTAGTAAATTTTAGTACAGAAGACTTTATGTTACCAAATTCCATTACTTCCAACTGCCACCCTGTTTTATTGTTTCTCTTTTTTTTTCTTGCTTGCTTCCAATCAGTCTTCTTGCTCCAGGGAAGATAGTATAGATATGTATTTCTATATTTGCATATTCCTAAGTAGGAAGTCAAAACAAGCAAGTCCACATAATTACAAGTGGTGACCTAGGTGGTATTTTCTGCCCCTTAAATAAAATTGGTGCTCAAGTTCAGAAATGCAACACTTTTCAGCATTTATCCAAACATGCTTGTTAACCTCAAATTAGCCCATTTTAGTGAATGGTATCTGAAATAAAATAAATTTCCACAAAGTGACATTCTCTTTTAATATTGGAGAAGTCTTCTGGCAACTGATTCTATTTCTTATCTTTTGTTAATGGCTGTTTGAACTGATTGTCCCTTTAAACATTTCTTTCTAAAACTATGAACATTAATTTTGCAGAAGGTAAGTGCTATAGAACTGTTTTGAAGGCTAGATAATACCCTGGGCACAGCCAATTTTGTTTAATTGCTGACTGAGTGTCTGTCAAGCCACAATTATTGAATGGATGCAGTACTGAGTGCTGTGTGAGGATATTGAATAGAAGCAGGGAAAGTTGGGTCAGTCATGACAATTTTATCAAGGAAGTGAGTTTTGAATAAGGTACAAAAGGAGAATGAGCGACCTGATTAAGTGGAAAGGCTAGATAAAAGCATTCTAGGTAGAAGAAATAGCATGTGCAAAGGCATGACAATAGGATTACTAAGAGGTATAAAACAGAATAACTAACTAGACTGAACCCTGTGGGAGTAGAATACTAAGAACTTGAAATTAAGCGAAATTAGGAGAGTCAAGAAATATGGTGATAACTAGTTGTAGGGAGAGGTATCCTCCGAATGTTCAAGTGAGAAGTTTTGGCTTTGTTGAGATACCAGGAGGCATCGAAGGCTCTAGACTAGACTGAACAATTTAGCTCTTAAAAACCAGGAGACCTTGCAAACTGCATTCACATAAAGACATTCTCTCTGTATATTTTAAATTAAGCATGCCTAAAATTGAATGTATGCTCCTCCCACACCCACAGTTGTTCTTTTCTACTTTCTCTGTTTTGTTTAATGGTACCATAATTCTTTTGGTTATCTTAGTTTGAAATTTCTATGATTATTCCCTTTCCTCCCCTTCGATATCTAAGCAGCCAACAGATCTTGTGAAATCAGCAAGCATTTATTAGGTGTTAACTTGGTGCCAGGCACTTTGTTAAGTCCTGGGCTACAGAGAAATACTAAAAACACTTCTTGTCCTCAAGAAACTTATATTCTAATGGAAGAGACAATGTACACATAATAGATATACATAAAATACACACAGAGTCCAGAGGGAAGCACTAGTAGCTAGGGAGACCTGGAGAAACTTCTAGAATAAATGGTATCTGAGCTTTGTTTTTAAGGAATTGGCAGCTAGGTGACAAGTAGATAGAACATTGGGCCTGGAGACAGGAAGATCTGAGTTCAGATCCAGTCTTAGACCTTATTAGCTGTGTGAACCTAGGCTAACCACTTAATCTGTTTGCTTCAGTTTCCTTCTTGTAAAAATGAGAGTAACAATAGCACTCTTAAAATATATCACTTAAACTATCCTCCCCAAAGATACTAGTGATTTTAAAATATGATGGCATTTTCTGACCTCTTGTCCTTGACTTTTCTATATAGCATTTGACAATGTTGACTACTCTAGTTGACCTCTCTTCTGGTTTCTTCTAGAATTATAACATTGTTCTCACTTGATTTTTTTCTCAACTTATCTTTATTGTCTTTGTTAAATCAATGACCACTACATATATCCAATAGCAATCAGCATAGCACACATTCAATAATTGTGGCTTGACAGTCAGCAATTATACAAAATTGGTGTGTCCAGGATGTTATCTAACCTTCAAAATAGTACTTACCTTCTGCAAAATTAATGGTTGTAATTTTAGAAAGAAGTGTTTAAAGGACAATAACCTATCTACCCTCTGGTTTGTGATGAGGATCAAATGAGACAATAATTATAAAGCACTTAACAGTGCCTGGCACATCATAAACCCTATGTAAATGTTAGCATTATTGTTGTTATTGTTATTGTTGTTAATTTTTTAAATGGAAACTAGTGATATTAAGAGGGAGAACATTTCGGCAAGGGGGAACATTGAGTATAAAGGCACAGAGATGGGGGGATAAGGAATAGCAAGTAAGCCTGCATGGCTCATGGTAGAACCTATGCAATATTCCTAGATGCTTCCTTTGCCTTTTTGGAACCTCATTCTATCATATTTAGATTCCTGCACCAGGCTCCTAACTCAGCATTTCCCAAATTGGTATTCTGTCTGTATTATGTGAACATCAAATGAGAAAACCTTGGATGTAGAAATAAAAAAAGCATTGAGCACTTATTATGTGTAAAGCACTGCTAAGCTCTGGATATACAAATAAAAATTTGGACAGCGAAATGGTTCAGTGGATAGAGTGCTGGGCCTGTAGTCAGGAAGACTTATTTCCCTGAGTTCAGATCTGGCCTCAGACACTAGCTGGATGATTCTGGGCATATCACTTAATCCTATTTGCCTTAGTTTCTTCATCTGGGAAATGAGCTGGGGAAGGAAATGGCAAAGCACTACAGTATTTTCCAAGAAACCCCAAAGAGTAGGACACAACTGAAAAACAACTGGACAACATATAAATAAAAAAACAAGGACAGTCCCTGCCCTCAAGGAAATTATATTCTAAAGGGGAAAGATTATACACATAGAGAGGTGGTGGCCAGTTAGGAGAATTTTGTTCCAGAAAGAAGTGATAAGTGATACCAGAGGGTAGCAGATGAACCATATTTCAGATAGGACAATGACAGAACCAATTTTATCTCAGTTCTAGAACTGAAGGAAGAGAGAGGTAGGTGATGGTCATAATCATAGAGCTGAATGGAAAAGTAGTCATCTAGCCAAAGTATTAGAGGTTGCCTAGTACTTTTAGTACTCATTTTACAAGTGAGAAAATTGAGACCAGAAAAGGTGGTTGCTTGAACACAAATAATAAATGACAGAGGCAGTATATAAACTCCAGGCTTATGTCTCTAGAATGTATAAATGCATTTGTATACCACCTGGTCCAGTGATCTTTTCACTGGATCACACTGGAGAAGCTTGATGACCTCCTCCTAGACAAACCCTGACTTGTTCCCAGGTAGAAACTCTAGAGCAACATTTCACAATGTAGAATGTTACACTCAAATATGTTTCTATGGCTTTTTTGGGGGTTATGAATATAGGCTCACATTCCTCTTATTTTACTATAGGCTCACATTCCTCTTATTTTACTATAGGCTCACATTCCTCTTATTTTACAACAAATTTTCCTCCTATCCTTCCTATATTCTAAGGTTACTTTGTACTCCTAAATTCTCAGAGCAGTATTTATGGTCAAAATTGCCAGGGAAGAAGTAATATCTTAACTAATTCCTTGCCTCAAATTTCTGTATCTTGAACACATTAATTGAGCTGAATGTGCTAGATACCAATGTGCCTCCTAGATACCCTTAGACAGAACCATTCTCACTGCCTCTGAATAAACCAAGCTAAGAGCTCAGAAATTCCTAATTTATTTAAGTGTCATAAGACCAGAACTGAACAAGAGCTAAGCCTCTCACCATTGCTCTCTGATGCTGGTGTATAATGCAATATAGGAAGGATACTAGGACCTAGACTTTTGAGCCCTCATATTCATTCCCTTTCCTTTCCTTTCCTTTCCTTTCCTTTCCTTTCCTTTCCTTTCCTTTCCTTTCCTTCTGTCTTGGAGTCAATACTGTATATTGGCTCCAAGGCAGAAGAGTTGTAAGGGTAGGCAATGAGGGTTAAGTGACTTGCCCAGGGTCACACTGCTGGGAAGTGTCTGAGGTCAGATTTGAACCTAGGACCTCCCGGCTCTAGGCCTGGTTCTCAATATACTGAGCTACCTTACTTTTCAACATTTGATACTATTCATTCTCTCTCCCTTTCCATTGGTTTCTTTTTCCTTTTTCCTTTCTATGTCATCCTTTCATCCTCTTTTATCATGAACACTGTTGTAGGTACATTCTAAATACAGTCACTCTCACTGTAAAGTCAGAACCAACTTCTCAATTCATATTTTTTCCTTCATTACACCCATGCAGGCTTTTTTAGGGACCAGTGTCAACAGCATGGCCACTCCTCTGAACCCACAAAACCTGGGTTGGCAGGGAGTCCTGCAACCCTACAATGCAGCTCTTCTCCCTTGACCATTTGACTTCATAGCTGTTTTGATCTCTGACTACATTCCCTATACATTTGGGCTCATGCACTGTTGCTATCAAGTAATCTCTTTGTGTTTTACACAAATTTTGTCATATTCCTTTCCCCCTAAATCCCCCTAGACAGCCACACTTGGCTCTCTAAAGAATCTATATTGTCTTAGAAGTGGTTCTATCACTTAATTCATGCATTTGGAGCTCTCTCTAGTTTCATGCCACCTTACCTTTCCAATCTAATTGCAACGAATGTATAGTTTTTCAAGGTAATTGAAGAATTCTATGTATGTGTGTATATATAAGAACTATATGTATAAGTATGGGCACTTTTTAAGATTAAAAAATTTCCTTTGAAACACTCAGAGAAAAAAAGAACTCTATTGTACTACAAGATTTAGCATTACTAGGTCAAATTCCTTTTATGATGATGGAATATGCTTTATCATTTATTTTTAAGACTTAATAAAATTTATATTACCATCACTATTTGACAGTTATAAGGCAAAATGACAGTGGAAATAATGCTGAATTTTGAGTTGAAAAACTTGAATTCAAGTTCTGATTCTTTTATTTTCTGGTGAGAGGACAAGTATTTTTGAATTTCATTTTCTTTAGCTTTAAAATGAGAACAGTAATCCTCCAATCAATCAGTAAGCATTTAAGGACCTGTGATGTGTCAGTCTCTAAGATAGAAACTAGAGATAAAATGACAAAAAGAAAAAGGAATTCCTTTCTAAAAGGAGTTATATTCTATTAAGAGGGGCAACACATACATATATAAATATTTACAAATGTGTCTAATTCTCTCCATCCTTAAAAAAAAGTTATCTTACCATCCCCATAAGCAATCATTCTATATCTCCTCCTTTCTCCACTAAATTAATAGAATAACTTGTCTATATTCACTGTCTCTATTCTTCTCACTCCTCAGCACATCTTGGTTTCATACCTCATCACTTAACTTATTCTCCAAAGTTTCCTGTGCTCTTGTTGTCATATATTTTTCTCAGCTCTCACTCATTTTCTCACAGCATTTTCTCAGCTCTCACTCTTGACTTTTCTTTAACATTTGACAATGTTGACTGCTCTGGTTGACCTCTTTATTTCTGTGATGCTGTTCTCATGTGATTATTTTCCCAACTATCTTAGTTGTCTTTGTTAAATCAACACCCACTACTTAACATTCATAACTTGTGGATATACTTCAGGATTCTATCCAAGGTCCCATCTATCTCTATACTTTCTCACTTGATTTCATTAGATCTAATGGATTTAATTAGTGTGTGTCTCCCAGATTGGTATATCTAATCTTAGCCTTTCTCCAGAATTCTAATTCCACATCACCTGCTGTCTATTGGATATTTAGAACCTGATGTCCCCATAATATCACGTCCAAAATGATGCTCACCCTATCCCTTATTTTCCTTCTTCCTCAAACTTTTTTTCTGAGCTTTCCTATCATTGTTGAGCTCAGTCACCAAAGTTCATAACCTTGTGTCATCATCAACTCCTCACTCTTACCTCTCACATTCAGTTAGTTGCCGTTTATGGTTATTTAAGCCTACACAACATTTTTCACAACTGCTCATTCTCCTTCCTCACTTAGCTACTACCTTTGTTCAGGTGCTCATTACCTCTTATCTGGAAAATAGCAAAAGTCTTGTAATTTATCTTTCTTCCTTAACTCTTGCCTTACTCCATTCAACAAGCCAACAACATTTGTAAGAGTTTAATATATGCTAGGCACTATGCTAAGCTCTGGAAAGATAGCTCCTGCTCTTGAGGAACTTACATTCTAATGGGGGGAAGATAATACTTAAAATTGAGCTGAAAAGCTGATGGGGGTGGGGAGAAGAGATTTAGGTGCCTGACAGCAGGATATTATAGAATTCATCCAGGAGAGTAAGATGTGCCACCTGGAGAGGAATGCAGGCATGGCAGACTTGGTGGTCCTCCTTGGAACAAAGGCTTCAGAAGGAGACTGCCAATCAGAGGAAGAAGCAATAGTGGCAGAGGGTACCTCCAATGCGTGAAGTCCATGGGAATAGTGAGCTCTCAGTGTGGACATGTGAAGAAGCTTTGGAAAGTTACCCTGAGTCAAGAGTGCAGTCCATCATCATTGGTCATTCATTCTTTGGCAGGAGAGCCCCCTCACTTCATCTTGATATTGTATTTTGACTCCTGTCATTTTGAAACGCTTTTTAAAGATTGATTTGGAAGAATAGTCAGAGCAGTTTTGGCTTTTTGTTGCTCCTAAGTTGCTACCTTGGCTCTGCCTCCTTGGTCATTTATTCTTCAGGAATGGAATACACATCTTCCCCTTTCTGGCTCTGCCTCTTTTATAATCCCAAGTTTTCTTAAAGTCTCAGCTCACAGGTTGCCTTTTACATGAAGCTTTTCCTGATCTTCCTTAGATGCTAGTAGCCTTCCCCCCTTGGCCCACAATCACGCTTATCTTTATCTTGCATAAACAAACATATACACACATTGCATGTTGTCTACTCTCCTAAAATGCAAATTTCTTGAGGCCAGTGACTATTTCTCTTATTTTTTATTCTCAGAGACCAGCATAGTACCTGTCACAGAGCAGATACTTAATAAATACTTTTTTTGTATGATGTTTTAAAGTGGATTCTTAGGTTACATATGTGGTGGATTATAGAGCCTTTAAAGTTCATTCCAATTCTGATTCTGTGAAGTAGAATTTTGAATATTAATATGTTTTATAGAATGTTTTTATATCGGGGTATGGAATCTCTGGTCTATCAAGGCCCTAGAGCAGTGGTTTCTAAACTTTTTTGGCCTACTGCCCCCTTTCCAAAAAAATATTACTTAGCTTACTTACTTTCACCCCTTTCCAAAAAAAATATTACTTAGCTTACATCACTGCCCCCTTACAGTTATTCACCGCCCCCAAATGCACCTGTGGCCTGCAACACTTCCCCTGGATCGCTGCAGCACCCATCAGGGGGTGGTGGCACCCACTTTGGGAATCACTACCCTAGAGAGAAAGAAAAAAACAAAACTATGTGTGAAAAACAACTTTTTTTTTGCATGTTATTCTAAAGAATTTCTGACATTGACATTAGAAATGAAGAATTAAGAACATAAAATCCTATATCAATGGCTTGTCATGACTTGGAGGTGATTCTGAGTTCACAAAGTCTACGCTAGTTCCCTGAAAATATTGGCAACTTATACCACTCTGGAGAGACTTCAAGTACTGTCTTGACTAAAGAGTCTGATTTTCAGGGACCAGCTTAGCTGTATTGCAGAGACCTCACCAGTCTGCATGCCATTTAATGGTGAATTCTTAGGCCATGACAACAAATGAAACAAAAGAAAATATAAATTGGTCTTTCATTTTCAGTGGCCTCCTTTCTCATCTACAGTTATAGTGGCAGACAAAGGGACATTGTGCACTAAGACTCACAGAACTTTTGTACTTTTTATGATCTTGAACCTAAAAATTGGTACTCTAAATGTGTCATGCTTGTCTAATGACTGAGTAGCTTCTGGAAAAATTAATTCACAACAATTTTAATATTCTGAAACAAGAAGATTAAAGAAAGTTACATTGGAATTAAAAGATGAGCCTCCTTAGAAAAGTTAGTAAAGAGCTTGGTGGAATTTATTATGCGTCCAAAGGCAATACGGTATTTGGGATCATGATATCCAAATATCATGGGATGTTTTGCAATCTTGTATTTCAGTGTTCATGATGACTATATTCAAAAATAGCATCATGAAGATAGTTGTAGCTTACGAACCAATATCATACAGAAAACGAAGAGGCAAAGAAATTCTTTGAAGATCCTCCAAATTAAATGAACATATATAGTGATACTTAGTGACTTTAAATGCAAGGGTTGGAATAGATGATGAATATGACAAATATTAGAGACTATGGACTAGTAATAAGGAATGAAAGGTAAAAAAAAGACTACATATAAGCCTTCTGCTTATGCATCCTGAATACTTTCTTTGAGAGAAGAATCCTAAGGTACTCAATGTGGAAAAGCACCAAATAGCTTCACAAAAATGCAATTGATTATATTTTAATACATGGAAAATGACTGTTGATAGGGGAGCCATTCTTGAATCAGCTGTCTGTGTATTGGCAGAGAACAATCTGTCAAAGGTTAGAATGAGTGCCAAGGTAAAGGAAAAGATAATGAGAAAAAAGCTAGCATTGGGGGCATCTAGATGGCTCAGGGGATTGAGATCCAGGCCTATAGATGGGAGATCCCGGGTCCAAAACTGGCCTCAGATGCTTCCTAGCTATGTGACGCTGGGCAAATCACTTAACCCTAATTGCCCTAAGCCTTACCACTCTTCTGCCTTGGAATCAACATAGAATATTGATTCTAAGGTGGAAGTTATAAGTAAAAAAAAAAAAAGAAAAGAAAGAAAAAGAAAGCAAGCTATAGCATTTAATGAAAACAACTCTTAATACAACTTATTTAAGCAAGTTCTTGATTAGAAGTGATATATGGAAGGAAGAAATAAAAAAGACACTGGTTATAATAGTTTCATAAGAAGCTCAATGTAAATCAGTTGCCATAATGAGAAAAACCAAAAGAACCTGAAATAACTTATTTAGCAAACACTGGACTTGATAAGTGGAGAAAAAGAGCAGCCAAGGGCAGTCAGTACTGGTTTAGAATATAATTCTGTACAGAATTTTGCTCAGAAACATGGTGGAAGACTATAAAATGCATTGCCTCATAAAACAGAGAGAAGCACTGGAGGATAAAGCTAGTTAAAGCTTTATGAGGGACTCAACTCAGTATTTATTCTGAGGATATTTAAAGATGAAGTTGGAAGGAACATACCACATAGACAAAAGATAGAAATGATCTGCAGACATTTTCTTCATAAACTCATTTCACCAGCAAGGAAAGTGGAGATATCACACTTAGATTCTAACATCACAGTTCTGAATGTATTTTTATAGGAGGTAGAAATGTCACTGAGGAGAATAAAGATGGAAAAAGCAACTGGATTAGAACAAGTGTGCACAGAAGAGATTCATGAGAACATTGCCTCGAGAGATATTGTAATGATGAGGATATTGAAGGCTCAGAAGGTATCAGAGAGAAAACTACAAAGGCATAGAAAAAAATTTTGTCCAGCCATTCTGAAAAACAATTTGGAATTATATCCAAAAAGCTATTAAACTGTACATACCATTTGACCCAGAGGTAACATAACCAAGCCATAGACATTAAAGAAAGAAAAGAACATGTGTACAAAAAAATTATGTAGCAGTTCTTTTTTTTTTTCATGGCAACAAATTGGAAATTGAGGGATCTCCTGCTCATCAGCTGGGAACTAGCTGAACAAGTTATGGTATATAAGCATGATGGTACACTATTTTGCTGTTTGAAATTATGAAGGGGATAGTTTCAGAAAAACCTGGGAAGACTTGTATGAACTGATACGTCACAAAGGAAGCAGAACTAGGAGATCATTTTATACAATAACAACAATATTGTAAAAAAATTTGAAAGACTTAGGGACTGATCAGCACCATGACCAACCAGTGGACTCACCATGAAGCAAGCTACCCACCTCTTAATAGAGAAGTGATTGGCTAGGGTAGAGATTGAAACTTTTTTTTTTTTTGGTGGAGAAGGGCCAGTGTAGAAATTAGTTTTGTTTGAACTCTACATGTTTATAACAGAAGTTTTATTTTTCTTTTTGTCTCAGTGGAGAAGGGAGGAAGGAGGAGCATGGGTTGGGGAGAAAGAAGGCAAATCTTTATCTGAAAAAAAAAGTAAATAAAAAGAACCAGAGTAAAATATTTCATCCCATTTTATGAATGAGAAGGGTAGACTGGGTCATATGACAAGAAAAAAAGAATAACAGTTGGATGCCCAATGTATTCCATTGATATCTTTGTGATATAAAGAAATAGTGCAGAAGGCCATTGGATGGATATTTTACTGCAAACTTAAGGGGGGGCATGGACAAGAATGGAATAGGATGGGCAGGCATGGATAGGTCATAGTCTGCCTTATATCAGTGAGCTCATAGATCCCTTTAAATATTTGATTAAAAAATATAGAACATCCTGATGGTATGACTTCTTAGGTTCCTGTCACTAGAGTGAAGACCATGTTGTATTTTTCACAACTACAGACTTAAGGAAGGAAGATATCACTTCGTGATACTTAATTCATGGACTGGTTGTTAGAAATACATTTAATTCATGAACTTAGAAGTTCTCTACTCTTAGCATAAATATATATGCATGCTAAGAGTAGAGTAGCATATATATATACATATATGCTGAGTAGAGAACTATATATATATGAGGGAGAAAAAGAGAGTGAGAGAGAGAGTGTCTTGGTCTAAATAGTATTGGCATACTGCTTTGTTTAAAATAAAGGTTATTTGACTTTTAAATTAGTGGGACACATTAACATGCAAATCATTAAATAACAAGTGGAATAACCCAGTTTTTAGAAAAATTGCTATATGTTTCTTGAGGCAAAGAGTCTCAAGACTCAAGTAAAAGATTCAAAACCAATCATTATCAATGGAACTATGACTGAGAGGAGAAGAATCTGTAGAGCAACTGAACACTGACCAAAGAGTAATTTTATGCCCTGTGAGAGTAGACTGTGGGTAACATGGTAGATTTTTCACCATTCTTCTATAGCCATTAATATCATTGTTTTGAATAACAAAAAAAAGATGCTGACTAGATTCTAGCATTTTAGCTAGTGTTTCTGATGAAATTTAATGTCTTGGTTGACTTAGAATACTAAGGTTGTGGTATCCATGCTTACTGATCACTGAAATCTTGCTATAGTTCTTTATTTTTTAGGCATGTGGGTCTAAAAAATATGCTAAAGGCGAAGAAGGCAACAGCTCCTGTTGTATTTGAAAACAGTAACTGGAAGAATACATTACTGAGACAGTAACAGAAGAGAGTCTTTATCAATAGAAAGGCATTTGGACAGATACACGAATGAGGGCCTTTTTGATCTGACATCTCAAATAATTGACTGAATAATGACTATACTTTGCTACAACTTATAGTGATTAGTAAAAAGCACTTTGGAGTTAGATTTTTATGGGCAATTAGCAAATTTTGTTTTATCTCATGAATTAATATTCATCTTAGATATTTCATTTAACTGATGTTGTTCAAACTGTGCTTCCCTGAAAGAGCTTTAAAGAGTAATTAGGAATTAAAAATTTAATTAAAAAAATCACCTCCTTTGCTGATGAGCAGAGTGTGGTTTATTTCTTCCTCCATTATTCTGAAGTGAGACCAAAGACATCATATATTAGGCATAGCTTACTGTGCAATGGCTTAAGGACCTATGTGATTCTTCAGATCTTTGAAGGAATAATGAAGAAATTAAAAGCATTTTATAAATTGTGCTATTCAAGTAATTTTGAGGAACTAAAATAAATTTTAGGTATACGTAATCACAAGATGCATAATATATGTATTTTAGTAGTTCTACTTAGTATTATGTATGAGCTAAGTATTATGGGACTTTTTTTTAGAGGAGAGGAATGGAGTATTTATGATTGTCTGATAATAGTGGTAATTCCTGGCAACTGCCCTTGGTCAGGATGACCACTCTTATACAACAAGTTGTTGTAAAGAAAATGGTCCTTTTAGAAATGCATTCCTTTCAGTAAAAGGGTGAGGGACTATGTGGAGCATTGCTTATGCTGTCCACTCTGGTCACATTTTGTTGCAAAGGAATGCTCCTCGAGTCTGTTGAGGTGGAATATATCTGGAAATGACTAATGTAAAAACAAAGTGCATCAATAAAATGTATTATTTAAAAAATAAAGAAATAAAATGAAACTTTTTTTTCTTGTTGTTGTCTATATGGTAGAAACCAGAGTATGTTTATAATTTTACACTCAATTTTTCAACTTCTTGGTGGGCAGTGAGTTTTAATCCTTTTTGTGTCTGAGATACCTTTGGCAGTCTGGTCAAGCTTGTGAGCCTCCTACTCAGAATAATATTATTTAAATGAATAAAACAAAATACATATTTTAATTTCAACCTAATTAGTTTATTTTGTAATCCTATCAAAATATTAAACAAATTTATAGACTCCTAGGTTAAGGACCCTTATTTTAGTTTTAAAGGAAAATTTAGAATTAATCATATTGTTATGCTAAATTAAACTTTTTTAATTATATAAATTAAGTGAAAACTATAATATATTTCAAATTCATTTTTGTAAAAACAGTGGTAGAGCTCAGTTTTTACCATGACTAGAAAACTTTGCAAAACAAAACTTCTTTCCATTGCTTATGTGAAACACATTTGTTTTGAAGAAGTACTTTCTAGTTAGAGATGAGTAAAGATGGAGGCATTAGAATATCTGGGCCTTTTCAGCTGTTTTCTCCCCCCCCAATGGAAAAGAAGGGGGGGAACAATGCTTTTTAAGAAAGTGTATAAAGCACATTAGTGTTTCTCTCTCTCTCTCTCTCTCTCTCTCTCTCTCTCTCTCTCTCTCTCTCTCTCTCTCTCTCTCTCNTCTTCTCTCTTTTTTGACATGATCTAATTTACCAAAAATAGTTTCACTAGATTCATGTTTTCCTTATTTGAGACCGTTGACAAGAGAACCAATTGCTTAAAGTTCACAGGATCAGCTAGAAGACACTATAAGAGTATTCTAGTTTAGCTTCCTCATTTTCAAATGAGGAAGCTAAAAGATTCAGACAAATTAAGTGATTTGTCCAAAGTGACAAAGGTAGTGACGGACACCAAATTTGAACTCAAGCCCTCTGGCTCCAAATCCAGCGGTCTTTAATATTGTACTATGATGCTTTCCCAAATTACAAAGACAGTTACTTTGGCAGGCAGGACATCACAATGGCCAGCTGGTTAACTGAATACACTGGTGAAACCAGTTGTCTGCATCATGTAGACAGAGCACCCACCATTTTGCTTATTATCTTGGCAATGATGTTTTCAGAAGTGGCCTCATGATAGATTTCCCAGTTGCTTTCTCTTTTCTTTCCAGGTCTTGTGTCCTAATGTCCAAAGTGTCTCCCTGTGATTGTCCTCTGCTGAATGCTGTAGCATAGGCTTTGCCCCACAGTGCCAAAATTTAGAAGGCACTGATAGCACTTGTATTCTTCCTCTAGGTAGATCCAAGCTTAGGACCTCATTAATACGAAGAATTAATTAAAGCATGATGGCACCAGATGGCATGTGTCTGATTCTTTCATCCCCACAGCAGCTGAACCTCACTGGAGCGCCTTCCCAGCCCCATCCTTTTGTTTATTATCTTGGTAGTGACCTCACGATAGACATCCCAGTGTCTTTCTCTTTTCTTCCCAGGTCTTGAGTCCCAATGTTCAAAGTGTGTCCCTGTGAATCTCTTCTGCTGAATTAAGTTGTTCTAAAAAGTTGTTTTGAAGGTGCCGTGCCTTTCTTGATAGTTGTGGTATTTGCTTATAGTTCCAGAGTTACATGTTATGGTCTGACAGATAAACAAAGTTAACATTTTCCTTTGAAGTTGATGGTTTTAGCACTGTGTAAACCTAGACTAAATATTTAGAATTTTGAAAAATCCTTTAAAATAGGGATATTTGTATTGCTATAACATAAAAAAAACCTAGTGACTGATAAGTACAACTTTATAATATGCGCCATTAATATAGTGCTTTATGATTTATGAAGTATTTTCTACATCACAGTGCCTTGAAATACATAGTATAGGTAATATTACCCCCATTTTAGAGACAGAAAAATCAAGGTTCATAAAGATAAAACAATTTTCTCACAGTGTTGTAACTAGTAAGAGAAGCACAATTAGTAATTGACAGAATTAGCATTTATTTAGTGCTTTAGTACATTACTAATTCCTGAGGGTACAGGTACAAGCAAACAAACACAGTCCCTGTTCTCTAGGAGCGTCCCCTTAAATGGGCTGGGGGAGACAAGTCAGATGGGCAGCCTAGAAAGGGAGGGGTTGCAGAATGGACCAGAGTGCAGAACATCTCACCAGGGAGTGAGAGAGAACTTCTAGGCATTCTCTTCAGGGACGGAGACTCCAGGTGGGGTGGAGGGGGTCAGAGAGGCCAAGGGGACAGTGGGAAGTGGCCCCTTCTGCTCCAGTGTGCTGGGCTCCATGCATGTTCATCTCTATTTTGTCTGTATCCTTCTGGGTGCTTGCATCATATATCCCTAAAATGATGCTCCATGTAACCAAGTGAGAATGGTCCGTTTGTGTTTCAGGTCAACTTAGCCCATGTTGAAGCAGCAGATTGTTTCTTAGAAACTAACCTGAAGGAACTTCCTTCAAGAGAAGCTCAGCTTGCAAGTCTCCAGAGCACTACTGAGTTTGATATCCTTGTTATTGGCGGAGGAGCAACGGGATCTGGCTGTGCCTTAGATGCTGTTACCAGGGGTAAGACCTGACGTAGGTGGGGGCGACCCAAGTGGCTGTCTGATTTCATCACAAACAATAATTTACCTTTATTAAATGTACCAATTACTGTGCTCCTAAAATCATGGCTTTGCATTTGTGAATGCAGTGTGGAAGAAATTTCGCTTATGATCTGTTCTAGTCCTGGTGCCCATACATCATCGTGGGGATGGAAGCAATAAGTATATGTTTCTTATTAAGTAAAAAACCACTAATGAACATCATAGTGCTTTGGACAGAATGACTATTGATTTTTGTGTAGCAGAGTGGGTAGCCCTTTGAATTATGTGAATTCTCAAAGGACTAATGATTTTTATCACTGTGGAGATTTCCTGGTCTGAGAATGCCCTCCGCTAAAGCAAATTTCAGCTTTTCTAAAATTGAATAGATTTGCCTTAGATCAGTGCTTAAGGCACAGAGAAATCAAGTCAGTCATTCATGGTCTTATGATTAGTGTCATAGATAGGATTTGAGCCTAGGTTTTCTTGATTCTCGAGTTCTTCACTGGCTTCCATTATGTTAGACCATCTACATTATATCTATATACATGAATAAAGAAAATCTAGATAGCATAGTGTATAGGGTTCCTGACTTGGGGTCAGGAAAGCCCAAGTTCATTTCTGGCCTTAGATGTTTACTAGCTGTGTGACCCTGGACCAGTTACCTAACCCTGTAGCCTCTGTTTCTGCTTCTGTAAATGAGCTGGAGAAGAAAATAGTGAATCATTCAAGTATTTTTGCCAGGAAAACCCCAAAAGGAGTCATGAAGAGTTGGACACAATTGAAAATGAGTAAACAAAAAAAGGACATCTTAAATGGACATCGAAAACAATCAATAAGCTGGATTTGCTGTCATTTAGAAAAATAATAGAGATAATAATAACTAAAATTTGTGTAGTACTTACTATGTGCCAGGCACTGTGTTAAGCACTTTGTAATGATTATCTAATTTAATCTTCATAACAACCTTGGGAGAGATAGGTGTTGTTGTTGTTGTTGTTGTTGTTATTATTATTATTATTATTATCATCATCCTCATTATATAGAGGAGGAAACAGGCAAACAATGCTTAAGTAACTTGCCCAAGGTCATATAGTCATTAAGCGTCTGAAGTCAGATTTGAATTCCTGTGTTTCTGAATTTCAAGTCCAATATTCTAGGCACTGTACCACCTAGCTGCCTCTAGAAAGTCCAGAACAGGTCAGATCATATTTCAGAAATTGCCTGTTTCTCTAAATACTTTGTTTCAGGGACATTATATATAACCGTGTTTTATTGAACATATCACAATCTCAGAAGAACTTAAAGTGTAGATAACCCATAAGGCAATGGAAAGACGCATGGTGGGCATTAAAAGGCTTCAACAAAAGATTTTCTGTCTGTGTGACTGGACTAATGGCTGAACCTTAAAGAAAAAATACCAATGTAGTGTAGTACCAATGATGAGTTGTGTATCAGAAATGGTAGGAAAGAATTATTGATGAGACCCCAAAAGGATAAATGCCAGCCACTTAGTGAGAATAAATGATGACCCATGAATGTTCCCAGTGTTATAATTCTCTAGAATGCTGAGTAGAGTCTCAATGGAGATCTTGTGGAAAAATCTGGTAATGAATGACTAGAATAAGACCACTTGGAGCAGCTGTTTTCTGTCTGTGGAAGGAACATTCTCCACACTAATGAGATCCAAGATTCTTCTAAGTTGTTGCCACTGATAATCATGAAAAGAGCTAAGCTTTCCAAATGGAATTAGACTTTTCTTACTCGGCAGGGAAAGAGATCTTTTGATAAGCTTGGAGTGCAGTAGCTCAAGTTGCTTGTCCTTCTAGGGAGATGGTGCTTAGGGTGCTGCCTTCTTGTTTGGGTTTAGCCCCCAGATTAATTTAATTGTGTTAGATCTTGTCAGGCTTCCATTTTTTTCATCTCTAGTATAACAGAGGAATAAAGAGGCAACTTTTGAATAGTAGATAAAGACTTCATAAGGACCTGGATTCAAGTCCTCAAACATAGACTGCATTAGTCAGCCAGTAAAATTTTCAAGCACTTACTGTATGCCAGGCACTGTGCTAAGTACTGGAGATGCAGAGAAAGGCAAAAGACAATTCCTGCTCTCAAGGAACACATAGTCTAACAGGAGAGAAAACATGCCAACAATTATGTCCAAATAAGCTATATTCAGGATGCACTGACATCTCTTCCACTGTACTAGCCCATCCTTTTATGTCTATCCATCCATCCATCCATCCATCCATCCATCCATCCATCCTCAACCCATCTGTCTGTCTAACTATCTATCTCTCTATGTATCTATCTCCATCCATCTATCTATCTAAACATCTTGGGCAGGATAAATAGGAAGTAATCAACAGATGGAAGGTACTAGAATTGAGGGGGACTACAAAAAATTTTCTGTTTGTATGACTGTGATCTAATGGTTTAACCTTTAATCCAAGAAAAGATACCACTGTAGTATGCGTTCAAAGAGGAAGATGAAAGCTCAGGTTTGAGTCTTCCAGCCTCTCTCTCCCCCAAATAGTAATAAAGATAGTAATTAATACTTACACTATCATCTCACAGGTTATTATGAGGGAAACACTGTTGAACAACTGCAAGATATCCTCACAAATGTGAGGTTGTGGAGCCATAATAGTGCTATTTCTTCTGTTTTGAGTCATGATCCTACAAGTCACTAAGAAGGCAATCTTTGAGAGTTACTATGATCCCAAGTATGTCCCCTGGTGGCCAGTCTTGTAATGGCTCTATTAACCATCCCGGGATACTCCTCAAATGGCAGAGACATGCAATCCATCCCCCAATGGTTTAAATGGTTTGTTGGGGTTGAGATCTTGACAGAGCTTTTGTTCTAGTGACTAACATTCTTGTGACTTGTCATCACTGCACATAGATAATCTTGCCAAAATTTGTACTTTTTAAAAAAATTCTTTATATATGCCTTTTTTTTCCCTACTCAAGGCACTGCCCTGGTAAAGGCCTTTATCACCCCTTGTGGTGGGTCTTCTAGCCTCTAATCTTTTCTCATCCTAACCCATCTTCTGCTCAGCCCATCAAAATGGTTTTCCTGAAGTATATAAGCTTGACTCTCTGTGGCCCCATTTGGGGTTTTCTTGGGAAATATTGGACTGGTTTGCCATTTCTTTTTCCAGCTCGTTTTACAGATGAGGAAACCAAGGCAAATGGGGTTGAGTGACTTATTCAGGGTCACACAGCTAATAAAGGTCTGAGGCTTGATTTGAACTTGACTCTTCCTGATTCCAGGCTCAGTGCTATATCTATTTCATTACATAGGTGCCCTCAAGATGCTCGAGAGAAGTGATGGAGAACCTTTTAGCGGGTGGGTGATGTCCTCAGGTGTACATGGAGAGGGGGAGAGGAGAAGCCTGGCCCTATATCCCTCTGGCTTTCTAGTAACAAACTCTGGTGAACTCTGTGCTGGGATGATGGTGCGTGTGCCCACAGAGAGGGCTCTGAGTGCCCCTTCTGGCACATGTGCCATAGGTTTACCACCATGGCTTTAGAGGCTTTCTATTCCTTCTGGGATCAAATATAAAATGCTTTAAAAAAATCATTTAAAGTTCTTCACCTAGAGTGCTCCTTCCCTTTCTAGTATTCTTAAACTTGATTCTCATGAACCTTCTCTATAATCTGAGAACTCTGGTTCACACCATGCTCCTTTTACTCAGTGCTCCATCTCCTGCCCTTGTCCCTTTCCATTGGCTATTGCCAATGCATGGAATGGGCAGCTAAGTGGTACAGTGGTTAGAGTGCTAGGCCTGAAGGCAGGAAGATTCATTTTAGGTCTTAGACACTTACTAGCTGTGTGAACCCTGGGCAAGTCATTTAATCCTGTCTGCCTCAGTTTCCTCACCTGTAAATGACCCAGAGAAGGAAACGGCAAACCACTCCATCATCTGTGCCAAGAAAATGTCAAATGAGGTCAAAGAGTGAGACATGACTGAACAGCAGCAGCAGTAGCAGCAACAACAGAACCTGGAATACTCTCTTTTCCTATGTCTCCAGCACTTAGCAGAGTCCCTGGCACATCGAGCTAGATTCCTGGTCCTTCTTTATGTCTTAATTCAAATATAATCTTCTAGAGACCTTTTTGCTTCCCTCCCAGACCTTCTCCCACCCTGCACATGATCGTGCTTTCCCTCCGAGATTGCCTTCCATTTCCACTGAATACATCTTTTCTGTACATAGTTATTATGTGTTGCTTCCCTCATGAGAATGTGGAGACTCCTGGAGGACAAGGACCATACATTTATCTTCCTTTATCCCCATGGCCTAACAGGAACAGAGTAGATGCTGACTGAGTGTTGGATATCCTAGTATTCCCTATGGACCATTAGAAGGAATCAGAGTAAGATTTTGTTGAGGGCAAGCTATCGCTCTGGCACTCTGTAGTTCTCTGGGATATCCTTTCCCCCTTCTTTAGTATCATAAGGCCTGTGATTCCATTAGTGTGGATGCTCTCTTCCCCAGTGTGGATCACCTCTCTTCTCTGCCTTTAGTGAATTTCATGAATTGCTGGCTTAATACAAAACTGTACTCTGTTTCCTCCCATACCCCTCACCCCAGCCTCCCCATCACAGCCGATTGCCAGCCTTCTGTTGATGACTCTAGCCAGACTTAGCTGGGTTGGGTCTTGGATGCTGAAAAGTTTTTACAGCTTAGTAGTACCTGCCAGATTTTTACTCTATTGATATAGCCTTTAGGAAACTAGTCTCAGCTGTACCAAATTGAGACAATAAAGTAGGACTTTAATGGAGCCAAGCATCAGTAGCATTAAAAATTTAGAATTTGAAAGCTAACTAAAGTTATCTAGTCTAAGCACTACATTTTACATTTGAGGAAACTGAAACCTGCTTAGGCTAAGTGATTTGTTCAGGGTTACACTATTAATTTAGGTGAAAAGACCCTTGGGAGAATTGCTTAAACTTTCTTATCTTTACTTATTTGTAGAATGTAATTAATTGATTATTCAGAAAAACACTGAGGAAGAAAAGTTCTTAATATGCATGAAGCCTTCAAAAGATAAATCAAGTCCCTGGGGTCAGAAACTTGATTCTTCATTTGGTAATTTTTAAAACCAGTTGGTTACCCAGGGAAAGAACAGTTTAGAGTTGTCTTTCACATCAGTGTATTTTTGGTTTTATTTTGGGGTTTTGGTTATGTATGACTTTGCTCTTACAACAGTGACCAATATGGAAGTATGTTTTGCATGACAATAAAAATGGAAAAAAGTAAACTTTCTAGAAGGATACCCATGGTGTGTTCCATTGGAATCCATTCAGTGTGAAGAAAACCCATCCAGGTTGCACCATGGGCATAGAGTGTTAGATTTAGAGTTAGATCTAAATTCAAATCTTAACTTGAATACTCACTAGTTCTGTGGCTCCTGGGCAAGTAATTTAACTTCCTCTTACCTCAATTTCCTGGGATAATAATAGTATCTTCCTCCCAAGTTTGTTGTGAGGATCACACGAGATAATATTTTTAAAGTACTCCATGGATCATAAAATACTACATAAATGCTAACTATTATTTTATGATGATGGCCTCCAATATGTTGAGTCAATTGCCTATGGTAAATTTTTGATAGGACATAAATGAGAGTCACAAAGAATAGGAAGGAATATACATGGGGTTTGATTCACTTTTGATTCACATTGAGTAAATGCTGACATGGATTATAAATACTCTTATTAATTGGTCATCGAAGTAATTTGTTAAGCAAATAGTACAACAAACCCTAAAACTGTTACAGACCTGTTTTTCAGAGCTTTATAGAGCTTTTATTTTTTAAAATAATTTTTATTTTTTAGAAAAGTTATCTTTCCCCTTCACCCCCTCACCTCCTCCTGCCCCATAGCTGATGCGCATTTCCACTGGTTTTAACATGTGTCATCTATCAAGACCTATTTCCAAATTGTTGATACTTGCATTGGTGGTAGTTTTGATTCTACATCCCCAATCATGTCCACCTCAACCTATGTGTTAGAGCTCTTATTTTTAATGGACATAATATTTGACAAATTGAGGAATTCAGAGTTACTCAAAAGTATTACCACTCTAGAGTCTACATTAGTCATGTGGTAATTAATTTCACGGGCAGCTTGGGGGTGCAGTGGATTGTGTGCCTAGCCTAGAAGACTCATCTTCTTGAGTATAAATGTGGACTTATACATTTACTAGCTGTGTGACCCTGGCCAAGTCATTTAACCTTGTTTATCTCAGTTTTTCCTTTGTAAAACGAGCTGGAGATGAAAATGGTAAATGACTTCTGTATCTTTTTGTCAAGAAAACCCCAAATGGGGCCATGAAGAGTTGGACAGGAATGAAATGACTGAACCACAAAAAAAAAAAAATAATTCTGTTTGTGGGTTTTAAAGGTTGTGCACATGATTAGTAATTTCTAAGGAAAGGATATGCATTTTTAATATCTTAGGCACATTGGTTATGGTTTTAGAAAACCCCACAGATTAGTTAAGTTATTTGCATATTGGTTTTTATGGTTTATTTAAAGTAGTTGGTAAACCCATTTAGCTCTACAAGTACAGTTTTCATGCTTGTTTCCATAATGTTGGTAGGTAGGCCTCCAGGGAAAAGTAGAATTTGTAATTAAAATGTACAAAGAATTGCTGAAGGTAATCTATATTTATCCTTTTACTGCATTTTCTGATCGTATCAGTAGCGTTCTGAAGTGTGAAATAATCATAGGCATTTGGTTAATGACTTGTTCATTGTTGCTGTTCATTCATGGAATTTGCTCTTTTATTATGTTTGATGCTTCACTTAACAACAAATTTTGCTTTCTCTGTCTTTGATATGTTTTCACCAAATTATTCCTGATTGTATCCATTAATCTTTAGTCACATTTGACAAAAATAAATTACTGTGATCTTTTAAAGTTACCAATAATAATTAGATTTTTCAGGACATCAAAGTTTTGGAGGGCCAGTAGACATTAAAGCTCTTGTATATCATGGGTGCCCAAGCTATTTTATTGGTGTGATTTTGCGGTACCCAGAAGAGGATGGTGAAGGAAAAGCTACATATTCTTACTATCCAACCATGAGCTATTTTTACCAACCAATTCCATTTCTTTCTAACAGCGGTCAGATTGCATTTGCTTTTTAGAGGTTGTTTTACTAACATGATAACTCCTGGCTTTCCTCTTCTCCATTCCTCTCTTTTCCTCATTCCTGTACTCCCTGATCAGTTATGGTATTAAAGAGAAAGGTTGATGTGTCAGAAGGTGCTCCCTGATGATATGGATTTTTTCTTGGACCACAAGTTCAATATGAGTCCACTCTGTGAGAAGGCAGCCATGATATTATTAAACTTCACTGAGAGAGGACAGAATCAGGAACTGATCATAAAGCTGACTATTCATCAGATTGAACATGAAATCTTGCATTTAGCTCTAGACACCACGCTTTAGGAATGGTATTGATTAGCTGGCCTGTGTTCAGAGGAGGATAATCAGCCTATTAAAGGCCTTGAATTCGTGCCACATGAGGGATCATTGAAGGAACTAAGGATGTTTAGCTTGGTGAAGAGGATTTGGCAAAAAAGACATGATAGTTTCCTTTTAAATATTTAAAAAGCTGTCATGTGGAAAAAGAACTAGGGTTGTTCTGCTTGGCCCAAATAACCCTGGCTGTCTTTTCTTCAGTCTTGAGGATTTGGAGTCAAGAGCTCTGGATTTGAATCTTGACTTGATCTAACACTAGCAGGTCATCAAAATTCTTTAAGCCTAGTTTCCTTATCTGTGAAATGGAAATCTTATATATCATGGGTGCCCAAGCTATTTTATTGGTGTGATTTGGGGGGACCCAGAAGAGAGGATGATGAAAGAAAAGTTACATATTCAGGGGACCCAGAAGAGAGGATAGTGAAGGAAAAGCTACATATTCTTATTATCCAAATTTTGTGATCATAGAGTAATATAAAAGTGCTCCATAAGCTTTGGGGTACAATACAAATGTAAGTTGTCTCTTTCAAGTCAACAGGCACTCATTGCATATGGAGCAGTGTGTACAATGCTGTGGCAGATGTAGGAGAGAGAAAATAATGAAACAGTCTTGACTTATACAAGCTCAAATTCTAGGAAGGGGTATAATAAATGTACTTGTAGCATTTGGGGCACCCTATTTGCCCCACTGGAAACTTACGCTAGATGTCAACATCCATCCAAAACCTCTTTGCTCATGAACCCCTAAAAATACTCACTTTTACCAGCCAGCCAGAGAGCACATTAATTCAAAAGAGATTAAGGTCAATCACACTGAAAGTAAATTAACTGGAAGAGGATAAAAAAATCTCCAGTTCCCTATGTGCCTAGTTTATACTTGTACTTACTGTACTTACCAGTGAAGGAGAGCACATATTGAGAAAAAGTAACCAGGAATACACATAGACATACCTAGACACACATGGGGAATATTGAAGAAGTAACATAAGGTGAAGCAGAGTGCCATACTTCATGCAGGGAAGACATTTGAATTCAGTCCTACTGCAGATACTTGTGTGACCTTGACTAATTCTCTTTACTTTATCTTTCTTGGCTGCAAAATTAGAGTAATAACCTACTTCTTGGGATCGTTATGAGGATTAAGCGAATAAATAATTAATAAAATAAAGGAAGAAAGAATAAAGAATATTTCAAACTTTCAAGTGCTGTATGAAATTCAATTTTATTTTATTTTTAGTTCCAAATTCACCCCCTCCCACTTCCTCCTCCCTTACCCACTGAGAAGGAAAACAAAACCTATTATTAATACATATGGTCAAGGAAAATAAATTACCATTTTAACCATGTTCTTCCCCTTCCCCCAAAATATTTCAGTCTGTACTCCAAGTCCTGTTTCCCTGTGATTCCTCTGGAATTGTGATTGGTCATTTTATCGATCAGTGTTCCTGTCTCAAGATTATTTGTCTTTATATTATTATTGTATAAGTCGTTCTCCTGGTTCTTCCCACTCTACTTTGCATCAGTTCACATAAGTTACTCTGAGTCTATCCCCTTCTTCATTTCTCATAGCACAGTTGTATTCCATCACATTAATGTACCATAATTTTTTAGCTCTTTCCCTTTTGATAGGCACTCCCTCAGGTTCCAGTTTTTTTCCACCAGAAAAGGAGGCATTATAAATATTTTTGTAGATGTAAAGTTATTTCTTTTTTCTTTGATTACTTTGGTATATAGATCTAGTAGAAGTATCACATTCCAGTGCTAAAATGAATTATTTTATCATTAATGACTGTATCTAGGGAACATTGGTGAAGCAGCACATTCCAGGAACTCGTGTAAATAGAGCACATTCATGGGCAATTTATATCTCCATTACTGTGGTGTTGCTGAATTCTTCATAATACTCTCTGATGATCTTGTTGAACAGATCCTTTCTTTCTTGCTATCTTCTGGGCTCTTGTTCTTTAGGGCCATTTCTAGATTTCTATTTATACCTGTTGAGAAACAGTATCTAAAAAGTCTTTTTCTGACAAGGGCAGGTTAATACATCTTTAATCCACAGACAACACATATATGGAAGGATAGTTTACAGAAGCCAGCCAGAAGGTCCCAAACTAAGATTAAATCTACTCTTTTGACTGTATCCATCTATTGCTGATTTGAAGCTTAGGGTTTCAGACTATCTAGTTTTGGATTAGAAATTCCATGTAACTCCTTTTTAATACTTTATAGGAATACTGAGAATCCAAAACTCATTTTGAGAGCCCCACCAAAAAATAATACCAGGAGGGACTATGTGGAATTTGAAGATACATAGTCTATTTTTCTCCCAAGATCTTTGACCAGCATACAAATGAATTTGAACAAGAACTAAATTTAATAAACAAAGAAGGAAAGGTCATTGTCCTCTACTTTCTTAGCTTCCATTCCTAGTAGGTATGTTTACCAGCAGCAAAACCCTTAGTATTTGTTCTATGTGTGGAGAAGCTCAAAATCACTGTATTTCCCTACCTATAAATAAGTTAATGCAAACAATTTGACCAATTTGTATTAGAGTATAGTTAAAAAATGGGAATGTTTGGATGTGCCCTTGTAAGAGATGACATTTGAGTTGAGCCTGGAAAGACTGACTAATGCTCCAAAGAAGTGAGAAAGAAGGGACATGAAGTTTTGGACATGCATGGAACTTGTTGGCATAGAAAGAGGAGATATGGAATGTTGTATTAGGAGATCAACTACTAGGTTGTGAGTGAAAAGCTTTTCTAATATTCCTTTCTTTCTTAGCTTTCTCCTTAAACCACAACTATGGTTTGGTGCAGGTTTTTATATTTATTTTAAAGGATAAATGCAAGTACCATGAATCATTTGGGAGTGGGAAGTCAAAGTCCAAGAAGGAAATGATTTTAATTTCCCAGTATATCTACATCAAAGGTAAGGACAAATGAAAGTGAAGTTTAATTTAGATTATGTAGAGTACTCTGAAGTAGAGTACTTTGGCTATGATTAGACCAGTGTCATGAGATAATGGTAGAAAGGGCAGAGGTCTGTTTCAACAGGGGCAAGGTCATAGGATGCTTAACTGGTGTCTGAATGATGAATAGAAGAGTGCTTGGTGTCAATGTCCTTTTTACATATTACTTTATGTATAACAATAATATGGAGAGGAAATCTTCAACAAAGTGATAGAACAATTTTTGGAACTGTCCAAAAAAATAGTTGGAGAAAAATTAGTAATATAGCAACTTGCAGTATGGGATAGGGAGGTATGAAGTTTTTATACCTTGGTGGATTAAGATGACAAAGAGTTAAAAGCCTGACAGGAAAAAGTTGCAAGAATTCTATTCCCACATTCAACAAACTCAGGTAGCACTTATTAGTAAAATTAATTTTACTGGCTGCTCCCCACACCTGGACTTCTTTTCCTCCTGTCAGCTTCCTTGTTCCCCTGGCTTAAGTCTTAGTTAAAATATTATTTTCTGTAAGAAATCTTTCCTGAGTCCTCCTAATAACTGGAGCCTTCCTTTTGAGATACCTCTAATTTATTCTGCCTTTACTTTTTTGTATATAGTAGTTGGTATGTTAATTCCCACATTAGGTTGAGCTTCTAAAGACTGCCCTCAATGCTGGCAGGGTGCCTGGCACATGATAGGTGCTTAATAGATGATTGTTGACTTGAAAAGACCTCCAGAAATTATTGAGAAATGAAGCTCAGTGACTTGGCCTAGATTCGCTCAAAGTCATACAGGTGGGAGGGTGGGATTTTTGAACCCAAACTCTCTGATTCATAATCTTTTTTAGTACTCATGTTGCCTTTTAGTGCTCACATATGCAGGTCATAATAAGAAAGGCAGCACCATAGATGTATGTTAAAAGTCTGTCCATTTTGATTAGTATCCTTCCTTTACAGCCAAACCCTGTTTTGACCACCTGTGTGCCACTGATTCTTTCAAGATCCGTTTATGTTCTGCAGAAGACCTAGAAATTAGAGGATTGCTACAAATGAATCAGCAATGGAATCTAGTTATTTTAAGGGCGCTGGGGGGACTCTTTTCTTTCCACATTCCTACATTACCAAGACAAAGAATAAGTGGCAAGAACATTGGATTTGGAGTCAAGATCTGGGTTTAAATATTTAGAAGACAAAGAGAAGTCTAGTTGTGTACTTCCAACCACCCAGTAGAATGTGGACTCCTTATGTGCTGTTTTATATTGTTATTTGGAACTCCATTGCTCACTATGGAACTATTTGGACTGAGATCTTAATAGATATTTGTTGGTTTGGGAATGTGTAGACTGAAGCCACAAAAGTAGAGTGGTATAAGATTTTTGAGGTTCATTATTATTGGGCAAAGGAGGCAAAGAGTTATTTTAGCTATTTGTAGAAAGGTAAAAACTTACTTTCAGGAAATTTGGCCTATAGCTGGACACTGAAATCTGTCTTTGTGTGATTTATTACCTTTTTGGATAATTGTTTTTTTCCTGTTATTCCAGCTCTTCTGGGGATTAGAACCTGAACTTTGTATGTCTATATCACTAGTGGTTGGGGAACAATGTAGAAACTAGTTGTTCTTTTATTCCAAGAATGGAGAAATTGAATTTAATTTGGTTCCTTTAAGACCCAACATTTCTGGACATTTGACCTGATTAGTCTGTTGTCAAGGACACTTCTAATTGGTTTATGGATTTCATTTCCCTTTTGAACCATTCTGTAGTTTTTTTTTTTTGGTTATTTTTCCATGTTTTCTTGAGTGAGTTATATATTTCTAATATATATATACATATTTAATTTTTTAATTTTTAATTTTTTTTAATATTTATTTTTTTAGAAAAGTTAACATGGTTACATGATTCATGCTCTTACTTTTCCCTTCACCCCCCCAACCTCCCCCACCATAGCCGATGCGCATTTCTACTGGTTTTAACATGTGTCATTGATCAAGACCTATTTCCAAATTGTTGATAGTTGCATTGGTGTGGTAGTTTTATGTCTACATCCCCAATCATGTCCACCTCAACCCATGTGTTCAAACAGTTGCTTTTCTTCTGTGTTTCCACTCCTGCAGTTCTTCCTCTGAATGTGGGTAACGTTCTTTTCCATAAATCCTTCAGAATTGTCCTGGGTCATTGCATTGCTGCTAGCACATAAGTCTATTACATTCGATTTTACCACAGTGTATTGGTCTCTGTGTACAAAGTTCTTCTGGCTCTGCTCCTTTCGCTCTGCATCAATTCCTGGAGGTCTTTCCAGTTCACATGGAATTCCTCCAGTTTATTATTCCTTTGAGCACAATAGTATTCCATCACCAGCATATACCACAATTTGTTCAGCCATTCTCCAATTGGAGGGCATCCCCTCATAAAATATATATGTATATTTTATATGTAAATATAAGTATATATTTATATACGTTCAATAACAAGCATTATATTGCTTTTCTTTGTCTTGTAATATTTTTAAGACGAGTATGAAATCTTCAAAGAGATTACAAAACTATCTTTTGCTTAGGATTTGAGAGTTCTCTTTTAAAATTTTTTTACCTTTTTTGGGTGAGGTTTTTATTGAAATTTTTGGTATTTCAGTATTTTTCATTATATTCTCTATCACTCACTTTCTAACTCTTCTCCTTTTGCTGATCAACATATTCTCAAAACTGGATTGCAAAACTGCCTTAGATTTTTCATATATTTGTGGGTGGTGTAGGACTCACCAGCTTCTGTTCCTGCCCTGAGGAAAGCAGGACTTGTTACATCTAGGTTTCAACTTTCTTTCTAGTCTGGTACAGTCACATATGCTTTCACCATCTAAATTTCTCACTTGGTTCTACTTTCCCTTTTGTGTCTGAGCTGAGTAAACATCATCAACTTTTTCTTAGATGGGGTGATGGCAGGAAGATTGTTCTGCATCTCACCCCATGAATATTAGTAATGGTCAGTCTTATAAGCCCCCAGGGCATATTAGTTTTCCTTTTCCACCTTGTCTTACAAGGTAGATACTTTTAGACCTTTGCCCTCATGCAGTTCTTCTTTGGGATCTTAAAACTTTTTTCACATAATCAATCAATCAATCAATTAACTAATTAATTGAGAGTCTTCCCCCCACCATAGTTACATGATTCATGTTCTTTCCCTCTTCTCCTCCCTACACACTCCTGGAGCCAAGGAGCAATTTCACTGGGTTTTACATGTATCATTGTTCAAAACCCATTTCCATATTATTACTATTCACAATAGAATGATCATTTCAAGTCAACATCCCCAATCATATCTCCATTGAACTATGTGATCAATCATATATTTTTCTTCTGCATTTCTACTCTCTTTGGGATCTTTTGGCTGCAATATCAAATCAGTTTCTATCGCTTTGCCTTAATTTATATACAGTGATTCCCAAATTGGGCACTATCGCCCCCTGGTGGGTGCTGCAGCAATCCAGGCCAGAGGTGATGGCCACACTTTTGTATTACATTCTATTCTGAGTTCAATAAATAGTTTCATAATTTCTAGGGAGCGCTAAGTAATATATTTTTTGGAAAGGGGGTAGTAGGCCAAAAAAGTTTGGGAAGCACTTGTTTATAAGGATGATATGGGAGGATTTTGGTGGAGGATTTGTATCTCTTGTTGGCATGGCCCGAATCCAGGACTGGGGCCTTTTTGCAAGGGCTAACAAGGATCCATGTAGCAAATTTCTAGTGGCAGCTGGTCGCATAGCCTTGTGGGACTATCTGCAACAGTGGCTTAGACATAGGAATGAGAAAATTAGACATAATTTGTAAGTACTGTTTAGAGAAACAATATTCATGATTTTTTAGGTTAATTGAGCAAGAAGCCAGAAACTCAGAGTTTTCCCCATGATGACCTTGTATGGGCTTAGAACTAAAAGTTATTTGTTTGGGGTAGCTCTCATGCACATCTATTTTGGGAGTGGGCAGAGGTGTTGGAAGTTACCATTTCAAGCTGTTTTCTTTCTTATCTTGTCTAATTTATTCTTTGAATATTATTTCATTTTTCAATAACAATTACCCTCCTTGCATGATGAGGGTGGTATAGGTATTATTTAATGAAAAATATAGTGATTTCCTTAACAAACTTTATAAAATATATGCTTCGATCACTGGATAGAAAAACATTATGACATAAATTTAAGAAATTTCTTTACCACTGTTGGGAAATCTGACTTTCTACATGGGTGGTCTTCTATCCATCCTAATGTATTGTGGAAGAGTCCTAGAGGGATGTTAGATTCATTACATCAATGTAATATTTTAGATTATGAAATTTGGGGAGGTTCCATGGAAGGCTTGGGGAGAGATGAAAAGGCTTTGAATAGCTAACATGATAAGTATGAAATTGAATTGATTAGGGAGGTGTAAAAAAGAGTGAACGCCAGCACTGGAACTAGATGACCTTTTTTGGCATATATGTGGCATTCTAAAGGTGGACTAATTATATCTCTAAATTTTCTAATTCTTATTGGTTGGCCTGATCTGGTAAACATGCTTTTCTATATATTAATAAGAATGTCCCTTTTGATTTTTCCCACTTTGCCTCTCTATGGATATCAGTTTATAAACTTCAGAAAAATTTAGGGTGACATAGTTATTGCTGATGCATCATGGGCAGCCAACAGTCTAAGAGCATTGCCCCTAAAAGCATGCCAGTTATTGTATATAGTCCAAGGTTGGGGAAATTGACCAGAGCCCCTAATAAATGATCAGAGAGCAACTTTAGGTTTAGAATAGTGGTTTTATTTAGATTAGGAAAGGGAAGGTCTAGTTAAACCTAGGAGGTAGGGAGAAAGGGAAAAAGGCACCAAGAGAGAGAGCTGGGTCTTGGGGTAGAGAGTGCTAGGGAGAGCTCAAGGTAGAGAGAGCTAGCAAGAGCTCAGGGTAGAGAGCAGAGCTTCCAGGGTAGAGAGCCGGAAAGGTGCCAAACTTTCCCTTTTATACTTTCTCTGACACCTCCCACAAAGGAAGTGGGAGGTGTCAGGGGAAATTGTAGGGCTATACATTAATTCCAAATGACACATTCCCCCCTGTGATCCTTTGGGAGACCAATCTCCCCAATGGATCATAACAAACATAAATAAATTAACAATTACAATAAACAAAGGGTATATACATCAATACAAGTGGAGAAAGGTAACAATTTTTTTTACAATATAAGAAATCAAATGGCATTACTTTCACAAAAATATTCAGGGGACAGTCCTCTTTTTTCACAACAAAATAGATACATAAAACAAATTCTTTCAAACAAAACAGATGAATTTAACAAAATAAATGAATTTTAAAACCAGACAAATTTTTAAAATCCCCCAAAGTTCAAAAATTTTGCACATCCAGTTGCTCTCTTAGGCTCCTAGATCATGTATTCTCCATGTGGTCTTCATGGGCATCTCCATTTTGATTCCAGGAGGCAGTAAACTTCTTTTCTAAAACAACCTGCATGAACTGGAATAATCCTAAAATGTAATTCCCCCTCATTCGTTTCTTTGCTTTGAAAAAAATAATATACATCTGGGGACCATTCAAATCAAAAGGGTGATTTCATAAAAATGTTGAATTACCCTACAACTAGTGGTATGAGGAAGTGACAATAAGCACTGGAATGATAAATGAAAGCTCTTCAATGATACATGCAAAACCCAGTGGAATTGCTCATAGGCTATGGAAGGGGATAGGGAGAAGGGGAGGGAAAGAACATGAATCATGTAACTAAAGAAAACTATTCTAAATTAAATAAAGTTTTTTTTAAAAAATGAAAGATCTTAAGAAATCCTATAATAAACTGAGGTGGGGGGAGTGAAAAAAAAGAAAAAAGTGAGACTTTAAAATAAAAGCCAAGTAATCAAAAATTCCTACAAAACCTCAAATATATCATTTTATTTCTTGATTCAGAAGACAAAAAGGGTAGTCTGGCCTCTATCTCCTATACTTTCCCATATTCAAAACCTATTAAAAATCCAACTGCAGGCTTTTCTAGAAGGGGCACTAATAGGAAGTTAACAGGAAAACCTTTTCTGGGACAGAAAGATATCCCTCTTCCAGCTGAGGGTCACCTTTTCAACACTGCATCATATCTTCTACTTTACCAGTTTTCCCCTAACTTCAAGTTAGTCTCTAGAACTTACCCACCAAAGTCTTTTCTTCCCAGAAACATCATTTATTGAGAATACTCTTGAGGAAATTCTTCTTGGAGCCTCCCTTGTTTAAAAAAAACATCTAGCCAACCTCAATACACCTTTCATGTCCTCCTGAAGAAGATATTTGGTAACTATTGCCTTGTAAACTGTTCAGGTCCTGCAGTCTACAAATTACCTCAAAATACTAAATTCCCTTTTTAGGGAATTTCTTACACAGAAAGTCAAGATAAACTAGTCCAAGTAACTAATCATTTCCCCAGATTCTGGAAAAGAGAAAGGCACCACATATCGTGTAACTAGGCTATGGGCCAGGTGTGCTAAGGATACAAAAAATGAATTTGCTTCTCACCTCAGGGAATTTATAATCTAAAAGAGACAAACAACATATAGTCAGGGAAATATGAAGGCACCTTGGGATTGTGGGAAAGGGAAAATGCTATCAGGAAGGACCTCTTGTAAATAAAAGAGCTGAGAACCAATTCCAAGAAGCAGTGGTGAGGAGGGAGAATGTTCCATGGGTGAGCATTGCAAGCCCGTGTCAAGGCAAAGAGGCCATGGGTGGACTGTCTTTCATGTACTGGAAACAGTAAGTAGGTCATTTGGGCTGGAATTTGTGTGAGAGGAGTAAGGTGAAAGCAGCCTTGAAAAATAGGTTGGAGCCAGGTTGTAAGGACTTTAAATGCAGAGAGGAGTTTGGATTTTCTCCTAGAGGAAACAGAGAGCAATGAAGCCTGAGGGATTACTGAGGAAACCAGTTGAACTTGTGTTTTAAAGCTCTCAGGTTGGCAATGGCATTGAGGACAGACTGAGGCCAATTAGGAGGCTATTGTGGCAGTGGAGGGGAGGGTGATGAAGGCCTAAGCCACTGTGTGACCAGAGAGATGGAAGGACGATTTGGGTGGACTGGCAGCTTTTTGGGTAAGGCCGACATGGAAGTGAGAAGGGAGTGTGAAGAATGACTCTGAGGGTGCAAATTGGGCATTTTACAGGACTGGCAATGCCTTCGAGAAAGGGAAGTTAGAAAGTTAGTAGATTTTGAGTGAAAATATAATGAACTCTTATTTTTGTGCATGTTGAGTTTGAGATAACTTATGGGGCATCAAAGACAAGATATTCAGTCAAGTGTTTCCAGGCAAGCATCAAAGACAATTAATTTTAAGAAATGACACCCTCTTTCAAAGGATCCTGTACTACCAGGGAGGGTCTCTTGTAAGAGGAGGCTTTTGACCTGAGAACCAAGGTGTGGAGAGTTACTGGATTCTTAGAAGCAGAGGAGGAGGGAGAACATTCCAAGGTGAGCATTTCAAGCCTTTGTTGGATGGCACAGTGTCTATAGAGCTGGGTTGTGAGTTTCTATGGAGCCTCAGACACTGACTACTGATGGGACCCTGGGCAAGTTGCTTAATCTTTGCCAGCCTCAGTTCCCTCTACCGTAAAATGAGGATCATTATAAGATCCACTTATTGTGAGGATCAGATAGGATAAAACATTTAGCACAGTACCTGACACATAGTAGGTTCTTGATGCTTGTTTCCTTCCTTTCCTCTTCCTTTCTTTATATTGTCCAGTTGGAAATAAAAGCTTTACAAAGGCAGGGAATGTTTCTCCACATCTTTTGTATCATTCACAACTAATCGCACAAATTTCTCAAAGGCTTGATAGATTAAATAGTTAGCATAGACCTAAGGATATATATAATAAGAAATGCTTAAATGCCATTTATTTTTAATGAATCATATATTTGGATTTTGTGGATTAATTCCAGTACAAGGAATTAATCAAGGTAGAGGCAAATAAATGTGTAACAAATGTGTAACATTGTGATACAAGAAGTGTTCATTCTGTGTGTCTCTCATTTTACTTTGTTTTAAACTGAATTATCTTATATGGTTACACATGCATTTTTGAAAAAAAATTTATGTTTATTTCTTGTATTTAGGAAAAAGTCTTATTGATGTCTTTTTGAAAAAACATAATTGTCATTTCTAATAACTGCTCTCCTTCCCATTTCCCTCATTCCTTCATTGTCATACAGTACAGTTAAAGGAAATAAATCAATTCATCAACTCAGTCTGACCACTTAAGACTCATTCTATACCTGCAGTTCTTCCCTTACCCCTTTCCCCCCCGCTCCCAATTTCTCTACCAGGAAGGAGTTAGGTTTCCCATATCAATTTTTCATCTGGAATTAAGACTTAGTTGCATTTATCTGAATTTTGATGTCTTTAAGTGTAGTTTTCTTTCAAATTATTATGGTCATTGTGTATTGTGTATATTTTTCTCTTGATTCTCCTTGCTTTGCCCTGTATCAGTTCATGCAAGTCTTCCCAACTTTATCAGATTGCTCCTAATCATAATTTCTTATGGGATAATAGTATTTCTATTTCATTAATGTGAGAAGCATTAGGTTGAAGAGGGATAAAGAACTTGACCCAGGATCTGCGTTCAAGTCTTGTTCTACACACTGACTACCCTCTCAGTACCCCCAGAAATAGAGAAGGTGCTGACTTATATTCTTGGAAGGAGTATCCTCACTTCATATTTCCTTTACTCTATTGAGGAAATCACAGATCCAATCCCTAGCACATTCATGTACCACAGTTTATTCAGCCATTCATAATCAATCACTTATTCATTTTCTTCTATTTTTTTTTGTGGGGGCTACTATACATTATGTTTCCTCCCCATGCATGATTTCTTGGTGTATTTCCCTTTATTTTTTAGGACTAAAAATTTAACAAAACAGAATAGTAGGGTAATTAGTTCAGAAACGTGGTATCTAGTTATATCTTAAACTTAATTATTTGTAGAGAAAAAAAACAAATCTCTTATTAG
The DNA here is from genome assembly GCF_016433145.1 of Gracilinanus agilis. NCBI lineage: Eukaryota > Metazoa > Chordata > Mammalia > Didelphimorphia > Didelphidae > Gracilinanus > Gracilinanus agilis. The sequence goes on along the minus strand of NC_058132.1, from coordinate 270,135,360 downwards.
TAATTTATGTGGTTCTTTATTAGTTAGCCAGAGTATCAGCAGTACCTATTCTTGAATCCTAGTTCACTGTCCTTTTTCTCTATAGTTTCCAAAAATGTTTCTCTTTTGAGTCAAGGGAGTTGTCCTAGATTTGTGATGATATTTTTGGGGTGGTATTTAAAGTGTTAAAACTTTTTTTTTAAACTGGCTTTGTGGTATTAACTATAATAAATGATTTGAATATAGGCTTAAATTCTATAGAATATGAGCATTGTGGCTATCCCATCATATTGAGTCCTTCATGTGTCTGCCAAAGATATCTGGGTCTCATGGCCTAGTCTCATGTAGGACATCCCTGAGTTACTTTATGGGTCTCTGAAGGTCGCCATAGGGGTAAACCATACTGTTTTCTGAATGGGTGGATAGAGTGGGGCATATTGAAGTCTGGGCTATTTCTAGTTTTAAGTTTCAAAGGCTCCTTGTTCTCTTATATAATATGCCAGAAAAGTCTTTGGAACTCTTAAGTAAGAGAAGATTGTGAGGGAAGCAGATGATGTAGAAGATTCCCAACTGGCCTGGACATGCTTACCCTCACTGCCCTGATTTTTGTTTCATGTACCATTCATACTTACATGCTCTGTTTGGATTTTATTAAATTGCACCAACTCGCACATTTCTATGTTTACATGTTGTCTTTACCTAGTTGAAATTCCAAGGCTCTTGAGAGATCTAAGCTAAGAATTGGAAAACGAGATAGAACCAGAACAGAAATTCTTAATCTAGGGACCGAGAACTTGTTTTTTATTTTTATTTTTAATATTTTGAGAATTATATTTTAATCTAATTGATTTTACTTTGTAATTTCATGATTTTCATAGATCTGAAAACATTTTTTCTGATATTAGGTCCATAGACTTTACCCTGCTGCAAAAGGGGGATCCATGCCAAAAAAAGTTAACCTTTGAATTAGAAGGAACCTTAGTGTTCAAATGATGAAACTGAGTTCCAGAAAGGTTATGATTCTTCTGATTATAAATCAAGTACTTTTGCCATTATACCACCCTGACTAGATTGGAGACTTTAGAACTAATTTGGACTCCAATTGAAGGCTGAGCTTATTTGAGGGCATGTGCATCTAAATATTTGGGAAGCACAGGGCCTCAGACTGACTGGCATTTGTTTCTTTAAAGGCGCCCATCTATTACAGCTGTGTAATTGTGCTGTGATATTTTCTAACTGTGATCCACCTAACGTTTAATGTGCTTATAGTCTGGTTTGACTTTTTTTCCCCCTAGGAAGAGGCTAAAATCTCTTCATTATAATATAGACAGTGTAGTGCACTTTGAATACAAATTTATCCATGTTCAGAGTAATTTTTCTTGTGATTGTCTCTACCCTGGAGAAGTGCCTTTAATGAATTACATACAAATTGTGTAATTTAAGAAGTTAATTTGGTTTTCTGGTTACACAGGACTAAGAACAGCCCTTGTAGAAAGAGATGATTTCTCATCAGGGACCAGCAGCAGAAGCACTAAGCTCATCCATGGTGGGGTGAGATATCTTCAGACGGCCATCACGAGCCTGGATTATGAGCAGGTAATTGTGTATGCTAGTTGTTAAACAAAAATTGCTACTATGCTGTTTTCCCCTCTCCAATTAAGTCAGGTTTTTAAATGGCTTTTAATGTTTCCTCCTGTTGGAAATACCTATTTAATGTGTTCTACCAGAATATTTTTCAGAAGTCTGACAGTTTTTTATTGTAGTGTTAGAGGCAGCAGAATGTAGTGAATAGAGACCTGGCCTCAGAACCAGGAAGACTTGGATTAGAATCCTGCTTCCAACATTATCATATATGTGACTCTGGAAAAGTCATTTATCCTTTCATGTACCCAGGTGACTCTCTAAGATGGAGGTGTGGAGTAGGAGCCTCATCAGCACTGGTTTTCTCACCAGGGATTCCCTATCCTAGTGTCATCATAGTTATAGTCTAAAAAACAAAACCCTCTCCTTTCCCTTTCCCCAACCCATTTATAGGTAATCTGAAGTCATCCAAGTGTGGCAGGTTTGCAGGACCAATTTTGAACCTGGTATCTGTGACAACCCTGATCCAGCTTCCCCAACCTGTCCCTTGTCCCCCAAGGGGGGACATTTCTTGTATGCCATTGTTTTAATTCAAGGGCAGTCTCTGGCTCCTTTCTCTCCTACAGCTGTCACCATCTGGTCATGTTATCAGTGGCAAATTCTTAAGGGGAAAGAATATTTGAGGTAGATTTTCCATATTATAATTCAGCCTTGTATCCAATCTTCGCAGGCTAGAAGGAGGCAGTGGCATTTTCTAGAAAATAAAAATTCACCAGAATTTTATATATCTGTTCTGCATCCAGAAGACGGGAATAATATTGGTGGTTCTGCATCTGCCTCTTCTATGTCCCTCTTTGAAATACTCTGGGCATCTCTGATATGCATTGTTGGGGGTGGTTTGTGTAAGGGAAAAAATCTAAGGGTACCTACCATTGAGTAATCTATCATCCCTTTCAGGGACAAATGTTTTATGGAGCTGGGGCAACAATAGAGGGAGTACAAGATAAATGGTTTGTATAATCATGTAGCTCAAGTCAGGGAAATATCTTACATCTGGGAACCCCAATGGCATGTTTTCCCCCTATGCAAATACAGTGAAGGTTTCTAAAAATTCTTGAAGTTGACAGCATGATGTATTATTGGAAATATGATTAAGATATTTCCTGGCTCAGAGGTAGAGAGGGTTGTGTGTATCAATCAGTTGGCAGGACATTTTCCCCCCCTTTGGAAAACACCATAATCTGTTACTGCCAAGCTAATTTTCCATATTTTGCTTTTTAGTACAAGATGGTGAAAGAAGCACTTCATGAGCGTGCCAACCTGCTTGAGATTGCTCCCCATTTATCTCATGCACTACCTATAATGCTTCCGATTTACAAGTAAGTTTGTTGAGATCCTCTGTGCTGTGTCTGCTCAGCTGGAGTTAGTGCAACCATTGTCTTAGCAGGAATATTCCTCCAGTGTGCTTTCCTTAATGCTTATAATTGGTGCTTATCCCTCTTTAAAAAATATTGTCCTTTGCCATATTTTAGAAGTGTGAATTTCCCTGAATGATTTTCTTTTGACCCAATTTAGTTTTAAAGACCTGATTTTTTGAAGGAGGGGACTATCATCCTCTGTATTTTCAATTGGGAGCTTCTTATTCTAGTTTCCTTAGGCATACTGATGAGCTAAATTTGCATTTGGTAAAACCAGAGGTGTGAAGGGGGAAGCCAGTAAGCACTTATTTTGCAAAATATGATTGGAGATGCCTTGGAAAGCGCTCACATTGGCAAACAGATAGGGAGCAACTTTAGTTAATAGGTATTCTTTTTATGCTGAAACTTAGATTTATAGGTACCTGCCCATATTTCTATTGAAACTTTTTATTTCTAAGTAGAAATTAATTGCATTGAATTTTGTTTCTAATGGGGGAATAACATTGCTTTTGAGGGTATATGACATAACATGGTCATTCACAAAGCTTCATCCTTCCCAAGAAATGTAGTTTTAGAGCTTACATTGAAGCCATTCTCCTTTCTTTTAATGGAAAATGAACTTTGCTTCTACCTTGCTAGGGACCAAAGACATTTCTGCTTAGAGCTTTCTAAGCACAAAAGGATAACATTTGAACTTAACATTCTCTATAGTCTTTTATACATTTTGCACACAATAAATTAATTATATTCATTAGCTGCATTTGGTAATTGTGATGAAAGTATATTAGTATTCAGATATATACTGAGTAAGCTTTGTGCTTGTTTAATCAAAACTGGCCTTTCTTCAAATATTGTTTTGAGACTAAATGCATTTTGGAGCATCTTTTTAAGAACAGAATCTAGGATATGCTAAGTTGACCAAATTTCAAATTCAAAATGATCCTCAGTGCACCAAACACATTTTCACAACCTAGAGACACTGACCAAACCCCCTTGGGTTAGAAATACCAGTTAACTGAAAAAAGGAGGGTAGGGGTACAAGCCCAAATTCTCCAATTCTTTGTCCTGCTTTTGTCATTAATTGCCTTGATTCTCTTAGAAACTCATTTAAATTCTCACCCATCTATTTCACCAATGTAATTCATCTAGATTAATGCCAAATGTTATTTATTCAGTGCTCACATTTAGTACCTTTTGCATTATGTTATTGCGGTCATGCTTTATTGTGCTTAAATAAAAGAGTTGTAATGGTCATCTTTTTTTGCTATGAAATTTAGTTTCTCCAAACATCATCCCCTTTCCCCACTCCTTTTTTTTTTCTTCTTTAGGTGGTGGCAGTTGCCTTACTACTGGGTAGGAATAAAACTCTATGACCTGGTTGCAGGAGCTAATTGTCTGAAAAGCAGTTATGTCCTTAGTAAGACAAGAGCACTTGAACATTTTCCAATGCTACAGAAGGACAAGCTGGTAGGAGCTATTGTCTACTATGATGGTATGTTTTTTTATTGTAAAAAAAAAAAGCAATTATACTCTTCCTCAGTTTCATGGACTTCTATTGTATATTTTAATGACTTCCATTAGTTGAACATGTGTAATTAGAAGAATAAGATTCACCTGTTCAATATATCTTCTTGGAGTTCAGTGAAACAGTTATTTAAGATATGTAGGTTAACCATGAGGCTTCTTTTTGGGCAATCAGAAGAAAGGAATAGCCATGCGTTATTGTATAATGGGCCTGCAGTTTGTGGTTTCTTTTCTACTTTGGGGAGTATCCTATCTGGTCTCACTGAAACTAACCAGGAATATCGGATATTCTTCAAATGGCTATTAATAAATATATGAAATTGTGCTACCATAGAATTCCAGTAGCCAGGTTACTATCCAGTTGATTTATTGAAGATTTCTGGTCTCTCTATAGAAACTAAAACTCTAGAGTGGTCCTAATACAAATTGCCTCATGTTTAAAATGAGCCTGGTTAGTTTTAAGGAACATTGTTCTTTAATGGGCTTTCAATATTAGAGTATTTACAAACTGGAATTATTAGTTAATACTTGATTTGTATATGAAAAGTAGCACTTAAATGCCTTGCTTCACATTAACATTTTGCCCAATCTCCTCTTGCCATTTTTTTCTTCTGCCCAAAGTTAAGCCATATATGTCTTGGGAATCTCTGAATGACTTTTTTGATTCCTGCAGACTATGTTTTATTTAAAAACAACAAATATTTAGTTCTAGATGAAAGGCTCTCCATGCTGTTTCTGCTTTTAAAATCTTTTATTTCATATTTTCCTTTTCTTCTTGGATTTTTACTTCCCATCTCATGGTTGGTTTGGTCCATTTTTCCATCATTACCTCTTCATGGATTTGGGCCCCACCCGATGCCATTTAATTTGTTGTGTTTTGAGAGAGAAGACTTGCCTTATGAATATATTATAATGTTGCAAGCAGCATAGATCTGATAGATTTCCAGATGAAACCTCTATTTTCAAGGGGTTATAAACTCAGAGAAAAATGCCCTCTGGGCTGAAATTAGACACATGTGTACTTTGCCCAGGACACAATTTTTGCACACAATATTTAAACAATGGAGGGAGATAGAGGTTTGATTCTGTGGAAGTAAAGCAGTTAAACATTTTTTTCATTCATACACTTTTTGAAAAAGTACTGCTTTATTTTTTAAGTCAAATTTTATATTTTTTTTCTGTCTCTGATATTGACTATTTTATACACTTTACTTGAAGGGAACAAAATAGGATCTAGAGTAAATTTCTGGATGGGGGAAACACAGTAATTTCTGAATGATGCATAAAATGTTTGGGGGGGAGGGTTGTGGTATGGAATAGCCTAGAGGAATTTTCACATGCTTGGATATATAACTGCATGTACATAATGATAAATGATTTTTTAAAAATCCATGGAATTCTACGACAGGAAAGACATCTTAGATTGTGTGCTCTCCATATTCAATGAAGTATTATTCCTATGGTGTGGCTTCTCACCTTTAGTAGGGCACATCCAATCTTACCTTAAGGGAAAGTTTAATTCCATGTTAATCCAGTATGATTTTTAGAGGGGAGGGGGTCTTAAAGACCTCACTACGCTTTGGAATGTTCTTAAGTCTTTTCCTTTTTACTCTTTCCCTGAGTTATGTTCCTGAATTGATTTAAATGCTTTTGTCTGTCAACCTTTCAGATAGGAAGAGAGTGAAGAGAGACAGTATGTGTGAATGAGAGAGTGTGTATGTGTCAGGGGCAGTAGAGACCAAACTCAAGAAAATGCCCCCAGCAGAAACGGCATTAAAAAAATCTTAAGAGTCTTATACAAACATTAAAAGCTAGAAAATTCACAGTTTGAGCTGTCTTCCAACATCTAAACACCACAGGGTGTCCACTTAACTACTTTCTTGGTGCCCCCCTGTTGTGCCTACATGTTAAAGGACAACCTTAACTGTGAATTTCCTCCTTCTGCGTCAGACCCTTAATGTTAATTCATTGTAGTTTTTATTGGGTGATTATATAAAATCGGTTCCCTGGTTTGTGAGGAATAAGAAGGCATTCTGTAAAGAGCATCCAACTATACCAGTTGGCATGGAAGTGTTTCCTGTTTTTGCCCCTTTTGAATTATCTCTAACCCCTCTCCCACATTCCCATTTTGATGCTTAATTCACTATTTCCACCACACCCAAGGCATTTCTTTTAATGTAATCTTAATTTTTAAAATTACTATTTAGAACAGAGCTGAATCTTTAGAGCAGGGTTTCTTATAACTTTTTTTTTAATGCCATGGAACCTGTTGGCAATCTTGATCCTTTCTCAGAATAATGTTTATTGGTACCTTCATAATTAAAGGGGGGAGACCTTAGTGAAAATAAAATTTAATTTTTTCCCCCATCCAAGTTCGCAGAATACCTTTCACCTGTCAATGCACCTCTAGACTGGAGGTTATGAACCTCTGTTTTAGATGGACATTGGAGAGAATGGCAGTGTACCTGATTTTTGTGACAACTTTTGCATTGGTGCTGGTGTCTCATGGACTGCCTCTTTTGTGCTTTCTTACCTTTAGTTTTATCCTGTGAACTTTTCTGTTTGGCCTTTAAAAGCCTCTACATTCTAATTCTAGCTTGTCTTCTTGGTTTATTGAAGGCTGCTTCTCTATTCACTTCGTGTTCTAGATGAACCATCTTAGTTGCTGTTCCCTGTGCTTAACATTCTGCATTTTATCTCTGCAGCTTTGCACAGGCTCTTCCTCCATTTCTGAAATGTAGTCCTGTCTCACATCCAACTCATAGAATCCAGTACTTCCTATGGATGTTAGCTCAAGTATCTATTCTGATTGCTAGTACTATATACTTCCATATATGTGTGTGTGTTACTTTGATGACTTTTTTGTTTTTAGATTACTTGCATTTATTTCCAAGGGTATCTCTCGCCATTCTCTTCTGCTCGGAGAGCCATTTCTTTTAACAAAGAATAAAAAATTAAAAGGAAGAAAAAGTTTAGCAAAATGCCAAAAAATTGTAGGCAGGTATTTCTTCACAATTATAGTTCTTCTCTCTCCAAACTCTTCAAAGAAGCCAGATAAGATGTCTTCTCATACCTTTTCCCTGTGGCCAAGCTTTTTTATTTTTTGCATTTAGTTTTTAATATAACCATTTTATCCTATCTCCATCTCCACCCTCAAAAGAATAGAAATAGAAGCATGGACTGTTTTGCTTTTGTTTCTATCTTTGCATCCCTGGCATGTTTCCTGGCATGTAGTAGACACAATAAATGCTTATCGTTAAATTGAACAAATTGTTGATTTGAGCTAGGTACTAAATGGAGAAACCTGAGCCACTTGTTACAAAAGGGGGGGGGACAAGTTGCTGTTGGAGTAGGGTGGTTTTTGGATTTGTTTTATGCTTTGCATTAACAGTCATAAATTTTGGGGTGTAGCAACAACATTTATTCTTTATTCTTAGATCTTTTGACTGAAAAGTTAGCTTATTCATGAGTTGAAAGAAGTGTTCTCTCAACTTTTATTTTTTTCTATTCAAAATAATATAGGCACAACCTAGCCTAAACAGAACTAGAATATGGATGCCAGGTGGAATAGTGCAAAGGGCTTCTCTGTGTTTGAATCCTGTCTCTCTTTATTATTGTTGTTGGCAAGTTACTTTAAATTCTCTGCCACAAGTTTTTCATCTAAAATGAGGGAGTTTAGATGTATGATCCTCAAGATTCATTCATTCATTCTAGATTCTAAGTCTAGGTTTCTGTGAAATAGCCCTTTTTACTTATGGAGAAGACTATAGATATTGTCATTTTTACCTAATGGTGTCTATAGAAGATAAAATAACAAAATTGAAAATTAAATATAGACTGTATAGCTTACTGTGACATAGTAACTTTATTTTTACCTCATCTTACTTAAGAGATACATACTTGAACATTCACATACAAATTAATCTATGTTTTAAATGTGTTTAATCAGAAGGTTTTTCAAAAAGAATCCTTTCATGAGTAGGGTAAGTGAGATTTATGTTGCTATATGGCACAATGGATAGAGTAGTGGGCCTGGAGTCAGGAAGACCTGGGTGTCTCAGACAATACCTCTTTGACTCTGGGCAAGTCACTGACCTTTGTTTGCCTCAGTTTCCTCAACTGTAAAATGGGTATAATAATAGCCCTTATCTTCCAAGGTGTGAGGAAAAAATGAGGTGATATTTTGTTATTACACATTTTCAAACCTTTAATACTATTGTGATTGGGGATAATAATATAAAATAATCACTTGATTTTCATCTATTTTATAAATAAGATTTTTATACCTTCAAATGTACCCTTGCACAGTGGGCATTCAAAATACATTAATCTGTTGTCTCTTCCATTACACTGCAAACTCCTTGAAAGCAGGGGTTGGGTTTTGTTTGTTTGTTTGCTTGTTTTGCTTCATTTTCTTCGTACATCTAGCAATGGGTACAGTGCCTGGCATATAGTAGGCATTTCACAAATGCTTATTGATTTGCTTTGGCTTGCCTTGTCAGACTCATTTCACACTACTCACTTTTATGTGTTATATATTACTAATAAAGTATCCCCCTGGTCCTTCACTGATCTTCTGCCTTCCCCTGCTTCTATGCGTTGATAGATGACAACACTGTATCATGATCATCTTCATTGTTGTCCCCACAACTATGTCTAAAACTTACTCCCTTTTGTTTCTTGACATCCTTCTCTTTAAGACCAGATTGAGGTGTCATTGTTTCCATGAATCCTTTGATTATCCTGCCAGCGAAAAGTCACCATATCTTTTACATTTTCCTAAAACCTTTTGCCTGGTTCTCTTTTTTGGTTGTGTACTACCTTGTAGTACACTTGTTGGCGTATTATCTTTCTAGATATTATTTCCTTTGGTAATATCTGTTTCCTTGTATTCAGTTATATATTATATTCGGTATTTATTCACCAGGCCTATGTATCAAACCCTAATCTCTGTTCTGCACTCCCCTGTCTCCCAACTTCTGGCTGGACCCCTCCACCCTAATATTGACACCCCAAAATCAGCATGTGCAAAATTCAACTTATCATTTTCCCATCTAAACTCATCCTACTTCTAATCCTATTTCTGTTGTAAATGCTATCCTGTTTTCAGGCATACAGACTTTTCACCTTGGTCATCTTTGGCTCTTTCTTTTTTTTAACCCCCATATGCAATCATTTGTCCTGCCCCATTCAGAACTCTCACATCTGCCTCCTTTTCCTTTAAACTCTGCCACCCCCTTATGTCTTGACTCTCCCCCCACCCCTCATTTGCCTGACCTATTGAATTGGTTTCCAGATCTCTTTCCCTGCCTCTAGTCTCTTCTTATTCCATTCTAACCAGTTGCTATTGTCGTCCTTTATTTTTTAAGAGAACCAGTGACATCATGGGTTGATGTCTTGACTTGTGCATGAATGGGGTTTGAGTGAGACAGTTGCACAAAGTCATCTGCTTCACTCTCTCCACCAGCAAGACAAAAGTCGGGACAACTGGTGATGGCCTGGGAGACAGCGGATGATCTTGGCATCTTCCATTTGTGACCTAGCTCTAAGCATTTGCTTTAGCCACCATCATGGCCTCTTGGAACAAATTGTTCTCATCTGTCTGTTGCACTGGGGGAGTCTTCACGTGCTTGGGAGAGACATCCCCTACCTCATTACTCTTGGTTACCCTCAACCTGGTTTAGCCCATCTGCCAAGATGGTTTTACTGTGGTGTGGTTGTTGCACTGACTACAGCTTCTTTTGTCCTGACTGGGTGCTATCCTTCCACTTATTCCTTGTATGTAAACAAGTTCTCTTTAATTCACGGAATGTTCTTCTTCCACTCCTCCTTTTGGCTTCCTTATTTTCTTTCAGTTTTTAAATTGTGGATTATCTATCACTGAAGTTAATCCAGAGTTCTAATTTAGTGGTCTTTAACCTTTTTTTTTTTTTAATATCTTTTAAATTCTTCCTTGCCTGATATCATTAATAGTTGACTCTATTATGAATCAGACTCTTTGGTTCATCTAATTATTATGTACTTGTGTTATCATTTTCCTCCTCAGAGATTTTTATTCTCCAGAGGATATTTAGTGAAAAGTAAATTACTTGCTGGTAATGCTTGTTCTGTGAACATATGAGTACAGTACGTCACCCTCTCCCACCCGCCTTCCATCAGCTTAGGAGCAGAAGCAGTTGTGTGGGTGGTTTTATGTGTTTCCGTTTTTTAATTATGAACAGAGCTGAGTAAAAGTAGGTGTGTGGTGTGCTTTCTGTGGGTGGGTGGAGTGAACTGAGAAGTAGTTTGTGGATATAAAGTGTGATGTGAGCAGGTATTAATAGTAATAATGAAACCAGCCTAAAACTTTAGCATTCTTAAATAAATGGGTTGCTTTGTCCAGGACTGTTGCATTGCTTCAAGGGTTTTAGTCTTGAGGATTTATTATTCTCCCCCCTTTATCTCCTCCCTACAATATCTTTCTTATTACACATCCAGGACAGGGCTATTAAAAACTGGTTATTGTCCCTTCCTTCCTTCCTTCTTTCCTTCCTTCCTTCCTTCCTTCCTTCCCTCCCGCCCTCCCTTCCATAATATGTCCACAAATAAATGCAGATATATGCAAAGTAAAGTGGCTGAGCCCAAAATAGATAAAGTATTCAACTTGGAATAAAGAAGATTTGAGTTTGAATCCTATTTTATCTGCTAGCTATATGGGCAAATCTCTTAACCTTTCTCAGTCTTGGTTTCCCCCTCTGTAAAATGGAGATGATAGTCCCTACCTCACAGGTTTGAATATAGTGTAGATCAAACAAGATAATATTGTAAACCTTAAAGTGATTTATCAGGTTTAGTTATTGTTATATACAAATTTATATCTGAGAGATAGGGTCCTAACAATAAGAAATCAGTAAAGACCTCTTACTTGAGCAAAGCTTTAAAGGGAGAGGCAGGAGATACTTTTTATTTTTCTAAACAAAAAGATTGATTGTTTCTTTCAGGGAGAATGCTTAATTTGGATTCTAAGATAGAAGGTAATGGTTTTTTTTTTAAAAAAAGATTAACTTCCTATTGTTGTATTGATGAAATGTGACAACTTAAAGGTTTGCTTTTATAAAATAATTATTTTGAACAATCAAGTTGAGAGATACTTGCTGGTTTACCCATTATCTTATATAAAAAGCAGAAACAATATTTGATATGTGTGAACCTGAGATCTCTTATGAAGACTATCTGGAGCTACTGGTTAATCCATCAACTTTTTAAAATTCAACTTAAAAGTTCAATTACTCATGTTAATGCCCACTTTTAAAGTTCTTTGAATCCCACCCTGAAATAAAGTACAAAAGAGAATTCTGGCTAGAGCGCTGTAATTTCCAGTATTACCTCAAGTAAGACCCTTCTCTTTAAAAGACTGTAATTAATGTGAGGACTGATTCAGTCTGACTATGCAGATTGGTATTCATGGCAAGCAGATGATCAAAACTAGTTTTTAGCAAATTTAAACAAGTCAAAGCATATTTTACATAATGATAATAGCATTTGAGACTCCCAGTTTAATTTCAGTATCTCTCTATATGTTGATAACATTGAGAGATAGATGTCATTGTTTTGTAGTGCCTAAAGAAAAGCAGTAAAATTTAATTTCCATTTGCAAAAAAATTTTTTTTTCAAAAATTGAACTTATCATTTTGAAGATTAGACTGCAGTGATGGACATATTTCTGCCAAAGGAATAAAGAGTTTGTAAACTTTAGGAAGATATTATCAAAATTGCTTCTTCGAAATCTGGTCCCTTGTTTTTAAAACCTATTTAAAGTTTATAGTTAATATTATTTATATCTATATCATATACTTTATATTACATTTTCATCTCTTATTTATGTATATTGATATGTTATACATACATTAATAAAACTACCATTACTTGTGTCATAGAATTCCAGAATGTTAATATTTGATGGGACCTTAGAAATGAGTTAGCCCAATCCACTCATTTTACAATTATTATCCCTAGGGAGATGAAGACTTTAGACATTATATGCCTGTTTTTGATTTTCCCTCTAAACTTCAGATCTGCACCTCTTTTATGTGCTAAATATCTGTAGTTATAATACATATTCCACTGATAACTCAAACTCTTCATCTCATCATGACATAAATTATACTTATCTCCTTCCTTCCTATGCCTACCATTTCCAATCTTACTGACATTGTAGCTTCCTCCTCCCCTAGCCCACTGTCATCACTCAAGCTCAAAATCTCACATTTAAAAGATAGCATAATGGATAGTGTTGAGTCAGGAATATCTGGGTTCATATCCCATTTCTCACACTTGTTGGATGCCACTTATCCTTTTCAATCTCAGTTTCTTCATCTGTAAAGTAAGAATATTGGACCAGATAGATTCTGAGGTCCCAACTTTGAAGACTCTTAAATAATTTCCAAACAAACAACTAAGTGATCCTTCCCAAGTAATTTTACTTCTTTGTCAGTTTCCTAATCTCTAAAATGGTGATAACAATAGGTCCTATCACGTGGGGTGGTTTTGATGAACACAATGCTTGGCTCTTAGTAAATATTAACTTGATGGCTTGAAAATAAAATGAGATAATGTACATAAAACACTTTGCAACCCTTAAAATACTATGTAAATGCTAGCTGTTATTAACCATAAAATATTTATTGACTACTTTTCTCTCTTTTCTACTGGCAACTATGCTTGTTGAGACCTTAAATCACCTCTCACTTGAACAGTTATAAAGTGTTCTCTCTATCATCAATCTCTTCCCCTCTACAATCCCTCTTCCAGGTTGTTGTCCAAGTTACCTTTTTGAATGGATGCAGTGTTGTGTAGTGGAAAAACCACTAGACTGGGATCAGAGAACCTGGTTTCCAACATTAACTCTGTGACCTTGGGCAAGTCACTTAGTAGGTGTTTATCTCATTTGATGCTTATCTCAGTTTCTATGGCATGGAATTATATCTTCAAATCAGGAATTAGCTCTGTTGAACCTCAGCTATTTCATACACATGCACATAGCAAATTATCTGGATTAATTGAAATGTTTCAGGTCTCACAAGGAGATTTGAAATTTGAAAAGGAATGCATGCTGAATGTCAAAGGGATTCTTGTGCCCTAACATGCAAGCACTCACAAACACCAACCCCCAAATTTACTGCATATATATTTTGGATTGACCTTGCTGAGGCATGGATGGTTTTTGGTTTGTTTTCGAATAATACTCTGCACTATAGAATAGTAGGCACTCAGTTAAAATATGTGAAGTGAATTACACATTGCTGTTTACCATAAACTTGAAGGTTCAGCCAAACTGACTTCCACTGTTCCTCATACACTTCCCTTCACACGTTGTGTGTCTGAAATGCATTCTCTCATGACTGCCATTTATTAGAATGACTAGTTTCTTTCTAGGCACAGTTTAAGTGTGGCAGCTAGGTGTTGAGATAGAACATTGAGCCTGGAATTCCTAAAAAAAAATCCTCAAATACTTAATAACTGTGTAACCCTAGTCACTTAACCTCTGTATGGCTCAGTTTCCTCAACTGTAAAATGGGGATAATGATACTAGCACCTATCATCTTCCAAGGTTGTTATGAGTATCAAATGAAATAAAATTGGTTTTATCTTATCACCCTTGGTGATCAGCTCTGTAGCCTCCACAATTTTCATTCTAGCTGCTTGGTAAATGCCTATTGATTAGTTGATTGAATGAATAAATGAGAGAAAAACCTGACTATTCACATGAAAAGCATCTTGTGGTTTGCTAGAAGGGAAAATAAAAGAGATTATAAAGCTGATAATTATTATTGGCCAAATAACTTAAAGAATATAACCTATTGACCATTAGCTTAGTAGTATCGTTTCATTATAACCATCATTTTTTTTAAGTGAAAACTGATGTGTCAGTTTATCATCCTTGACTGTATCTCATTTTGTGTCCTCTCCTAATTATATATAGTTTTATCTCATTAATTGTTGGGGAAATAAGGCATTGTGCATCATAAATGTTCTAAGTACAAGTAATCAAAAATCTCAAACTTTACCAGGGGCTATTTTTGTTCTATCTCAGCATCAGAAAACTAAAGCATATGTTGGACGTTAGCCTGGGTGTACACAATGTGTCCTATTTATTCAAGGTTTCCTTTGAAGCCACAGTTTATAAGTTTGTTTCTTAGGGGTATATGTCAGACTTCATTTGGCTTGAGTTGGTAGCTGGATATTCTGAATAGCAAAACAGCAACATTTTGAGGGAGGGAGAAAGGGGGGAAGTGTGGCTGCTATCTGAGCAGTAATATGTCACTTTTGTTTATGTAGCTTAAGGAAAATTAAAGGCACAATGGAGAAGCCTTAGTCCAAAATGAGGTAGTTAGGCAACTTAAAAAAAAAAGCATCATTAGTCATTAAAATTATTTGTGCAATATTATGTAGAGATAGGAATATTTAGTAAAACAAAGATATAGGTTTTAATTTATTTTTATAGATTTTAATTTGATAGGGTTTTGAGACTAATACTAAAAAGCTGAGTATTTCAAGGAAAAATACATTATTTTTTAATGATTCATTTTAAACTTTTAGTCCCCAAATATGTGTTCTTATCTGGGTAGAAAGGTATTTCTGAAGGTAAAATGCTTTTTTTCCTGCTATATGATTTTTTAAAAAATTGTCTTTGAGGTTTGAATTAAAGGTGGACATTTTCCTGAAGGACAGAAATATTATGGATTGTAGGATTATCTAAAACAATGTATTGTTTTTCTTTCCCTTTCACAGTATTTTGCTGTTGTTGTTGCATTATTGGAATATGAATGCATTTCAGTACAATGTATCCTTAAAATTTTTAGTGATTTGGAGACTCTAGATGATACCTCCTCATGCATTGTAGTGTTCTTCACATCACCTCAAATAAAATTCATGGAAACTGCCACTTTTTTTAAACTGTAGAAAACCAGTAACTTGATTGTGCAAGTTATTAATAATACTATTGTGACTTTCCCTCGTGTGTATATATACCTCTAAATCCCATTTGGCTTCTACACTAAAATCAATAGAATATAGCAGAGTGCTTCCGGAGTCATAGAAAATGTCTTCATATGGATGTCAATTATGAGTAAATTTTTTAAATTTCCAAAATTTCAACAGAAATGGTTTGAATACAAGAACTGCTCAGTGCATCCCTTTTCTAAATTGTGCTGCAACCTTGGTTTTTGCTTTAAAACAAAAGAAAGAAAACTGACACTTTCATTCAAAAGGAAAAAATTGTGCTCTTAGCCAATAACTCCTTTGTTAGCATTTAATTTAAAATGTGGGAAGAATGAAAAGAGATTCAGGAATTCTTAGCCAGGGAATAAAGCAGCCCAGCTTTGTTTGTAAAGTCAGTGTAGAGTTGTAATAGGTCTGTAAAAGGTTTACTCAAGTCAAGATGGTTTTCTTGGTGCCAAAGCAATCTTACCTATATGGTATTATCTTAATGATACTAGTGAAGAAAATAAAGAGGAAAAGATATAAACCAGGAAGATATTAAAGAAACAAAGCTTCTTTTGGAATCCAAGCTATTGGGAGAATTGCTGGACTTGGGATATAGTTATTTTGCTTATGAACCATACTTTGTGCTTACATTTAGATTTTTATATTTCTATTACCTGAAAAAAGCCCAAGGTATGTGCATTTCATGTGTCATGGCATGAAAAAGTTTTAAACTTGACATCTTTAGGTATTGTCTATGGAAGGGTTAGAAGAGTTCAGGCCTTTTGAGTCATCAGGTAATTTAGTCATCAAAGGAGGTTGTAAGAAAGTGAACAATCAATACCTTAAAATGACTTGTATCCTTAATCCAATTTTCTTCTATCAAAAGGGCACCCTTAGAGAAGCAGACATACCTACAGGAGAAATAGTTTGCTTATGACAAAAAAAAAAAAAAGACTGAATTCCAAGGCAGTCTGTTTGCTGGCGGCATTGGCCCCTGAAGCATGCGAATAACTGTGTTTCCTGCTGTACCTGTAACAATTTAATTGTATAAGTCAGCCTAGTCAAGCATCCCCAGCTCATGACTGGGAGACATGAAATTCATTGTCATTATTGTCCCTGTCATTTTGGATCATTATATCCCGCTGCAGAATTTTCCTCACTTCAGTGCTTTTTTACCTCCAGGAATCAGGGATTATGGCTGAGGGTTGGGGTGGGGGCAACACTGTGAACTACATTTACCTCAGGGGAGCCACAGATTAAATTGGCTTTGCTGTCTGACTTGCTGGATTCATCTATTTGTACCCTGTGAGTTTTAGGTTGAAAAGTGATGCATATTTGAGTGAATTCACAGCTTTGTTTTTCTCTTTGAAGACAATACATAACCAACTTTTTGATTTCATCTGGAAGTCAGATAATTTTTTCTAGAGTTCTTGTTTTTGCTTTGGGGCTTGTGCTTAAGGAATATTTTCCCAAATGACATTTTTGGATGTGAAATCCCAAATGCTGATTAAACACCTTGACTTTCAACTAGAAATTCAAGAATTGAGATGTCCAATTTCTTTGTTTTTATGGTTCTCTTGATAGAGACATAAAAATATGTAATTTAAAGCTGTTAACTACCCTTATCTGCGTTGACAGTTGTGATTGTAATCATTGGATAATCTAAACCTAAGTTGATACAGTGGTCCAAATTTCTTGTATTAGGTAAAGTTGCTGTGGGGATGTAGGGCCACACTACTGCTTTATCTTTGTGGGTGGTTTTGTTGCCATCTTCCCCATCCAACCCCCACCCCAATCTAGTTATACAGAGCATATAGAAATATCTGGCTGGTTCCAGTGGGAGCTCTAGAAAGCTGCCCTTAGGCCATGGAGAAGTCATTGCTGAGTGTCTCCAGATCCAGAACAGAGTGCTGTATACTTGGTGTAGAGGAGGAGGCTTTGGGTATAAGTGACAAGATGTGATTTCAGTGAGAGGTGAGGAAGGTTGACCTCATGGTGGCAGGAACCGTGGCTCCTTCATGTGAATGGCAGTCTCAATTAGCTGGGTTTTTGCCAGGGTCCTGGCTTCCTTTGCCTCTCCTGTGTATTTGTTCTCTTTAGCATTATTCTTGTGAAATACCAAAAGTTTTGAGAGATTGCAACAGAAGCAGCAGTAGCAGCAGCAACTGGGTCTTTCTGCTGAGCTGGTATCTGAGCTCCCGAGAGAGAGAAAACTTTAAAGCAAGGGATGGGAGCAGTGAAAAGTTGGCATCAGAGAGAGGCCACCATAAAGCCCAAGTCTGGCTGTTTGGCTGGTAGGTGCCAGCAGAAGTGAACTATAATACAGCTAATTTTATCAGTCCTATAAAAATCATCTGATGTTCCAATAAGGCTTGAATATCTTCATCCCAGCTCATTGTACTAGCATTGATAAAGTAAATACTAAATCAGGTTTAACTTATTTTGTTAATTACACTGTTGTTTTCTTATGTGTAATATTGCTTTTTGTTTGAGAATAAATAACCCTATTCTTACACTCAATTTTTTCCTCCCAGGGCAGCTAAGAGGAACAGTGGATAGAATGCTAGACTTGGACCCAGGAAGACTCATCTTCCTGAGTTCAAACCTGCCCTCAGACACCTCCTTAGCTGGATAACCCTGGGCAAGTCATTTAACCCTTGTTCGCCTCACTTTCCTCAGCTCTAAAAGGAAATGGCAAACTCCTCCAATATCTTTGTTAAGAAAACCAAAGAGTCAGAAAAAGGACAGAGATGACTGAAGAACAATAGCAGCAACCACTTTTACTTCTCTCTTTTAGATAGAAATTTTAAACTAGCGTCTAAATGAATAATTTTTATTGGAGTAGTTGAGGTAATGGCAATGAGGCAATAAATGTGAGAATCAGGAAGCCTGCTTTCCTTATTTAGAGTTTAGGTTTCCCTAGAGCATAACCTGGGCAAACTACAATGGTTAGGAAAAGGACAGAGAATTTTGCAGGTTGCCACCTGTGGTATCAGCTGATCATCACCTCTATCTAGTTTTTGTGTGTTATTGTGTATTATGAACCCCTTTAGCAGCTAGGTGAAGCCTATGGAACTCTTCTAAAAAAACCTGACTCAACTCTGAAGTTTCTCTCTACAAGACACTGCCATGTGTTTTCCTAGGTTGCTGTTATCAATGGGGTAAAGAGATATTTTCCCCCCATCCATTTCTGTGCTCTTTAAGAGGAGGTACAAAGAAAAGAAAGGCCTGAGCTGCCTGAACAGTTTCTATCAAGGTCTATTATCTGTTTTTAAACTGTGGCTGTCCCAGCCCAGGAACTAGTCCATGTTTATGTAGCTCTGATGAGTTTGGTGAACTTTTCATATGCATCAGGACAGCTTAGGGTCTGAGTAGACACATCTGACACATCCTTAGATCTCACTGTCTATGTTACTGGACTCATACCTTGCAAATGGGCCCAAGACAATCTGAGAGTCCTAGCTTCATAAAGTGGATCAGGGAATTCAACTGATCAGAAATCCCCCAACCAATACCCATTCTTCATCATAAATCTCATTTGACTCTTACCTCTATGTGATAAAAGTTTCTGGTATTATTTTTGAGTTCAAACCCAGGTCTTCCTGAATGCAGGTCCAGAACTCTATTCCACCAACGACTGGCTAACTACAGCCTGCATTTGGCCCATGGATTGATTTTTTTTAAAATGTAAAGAAATTTCTTAGCTTGCCAGAGATATTAAAAAACCAGTTGAATTTGGCCTTCTGACTATAGTTTGCTGACTCCTGCATTATACCATGCTTCATCTGAGTAATGCTCAGTTATTAAAAGGTTTTTGTAGTAATTGTTAGATTAGAATTTAAATAGCTTTTATTAAATCACTCAATAAACATTTATTAAGCAGTTGGTTTGTGGCAGGCACTTACGCTAAGCTCCATATACTTGCATATATTCAGCATGACTATTCACCTTATTGGGATATTGTTTCAACAGTGTCCCACACATCAAATGAATGAATGAATTGGATAAATGGCATAATGAATTTATTAAATACTTAATAAGTACTTAGGTAGGTTTTGATCTTTACCTGTGGAGAAACTATACACACTGATAAAGCTCATATATTAATTGAATTATAATTTAGTCCCACAGTCTTGAAGTTCACAGAATAATAAAGCTGGAGGAAGCTTTAGATATCAATTCTCTTCATTTTATAAATTAAGAAAAAGAGACAGATCCATAGAAATGATGTGGCTTATCCAAGGATACCCGGGAAATTATTTGCAGAATTAGTGTTAAAAACTTGATTTTCTGCTATCTGGTCAGTATCTTTTCCACTATACTATAATATGTGTATCTATCTCTAGTCATTATATAAAATCATTCCTTTTGCTTATGGAAATTACTAGGCTGACTAGCATTACTTTTTAAAGAATTCTTCATTTTGGGGCTATCTTTTGTTGTTATATTATTTCATTTTCAAATATATTGGTTTTGTCTCCCATAGCCATTAAGCCATCCCTTTCAACAAAAAAAAAATTTAAAAAGGGAGGAAAATACTTAATGAAAACTAACCAACACGATAACCAAATCTAGCACTGTATGCATCTACCTCTAGTCCCCTATATTTGCACATAAGGTAGAGAGGTACATTTTTCATTTGGGGGTAGGGCAGTACTAAACATAATATAATTGCTCAGCATTCAGTTTCATTTTTATTCTTTCCTCTTACATTATTATAGTCATTTGTGTATATTATTTTTTTGTTCTGCTGACTTCACTCTTCATTAGTATTTATGAATTTTCCCATGCTTCTCTGAGTCCTTATATTTATTGTTTCTTCTTGAATAGCAATAAGTCATTATATTCATGTGACACTTCTTCCCTTCATTTCCAAATTGATGGACACCTACTTTGTTTCCAGTTCTTTGTTTGAAATGCTATTCTATCATTTCTTATATTATTTTTGAAAAGGGGTTAAGAAGTCTGAGCCGAACATATTCCACATTGAACATATTGCTTGCTTTCTATCAACATTCAGCCATTTATTACACTTTGACTATTTGCTGGGCATCCTACAAGACACTGGTGATACAAAAGTAAAAAGTAAAACGGTCCCTGTGCTCAAGAAGCTTACATTCTAGAAATTTTATAGGTTTGGATTTGTAAGGCAAGTAAGTATTCAGGAGATGTTTATTTTCTCTCTTTCCCCAAATACCTTTTTTTCAGTTAGGACACTGGTTGAGTGGAAGAGATTTAAGGATATCCATGTTTTGTTTAGTGGCTACAAATTATTTTTTTGTTAATACAACAACTTGTCAATTTGTGTTCTTGTGAAATACAGAGCTAATTTTCAAAGTTTCCCATTTAATAAGTAGGTACCTGTTACTATATATTATTTGCTCTATTTGGATGGTACAAAGTGGCCCTAGAGTTTGATTTGAATTTCTCTTGTATTAATGAAAATGTTACCCATAAAACTTTGCTGAAACTGTGATAGCTGAGGAGATAAAGTTGTCCCAATTGAATTCCATGCCCTTAAATAAAAGGAAAATGATGATATTGTCAACAAAGAGAAATCTGGGCTATCTACATGTTGTTCTAGCGTGGTTTACCTTTTAACTGATTTACTATAGTTCTTTTTCAGAGAAATATGGATAACAGGATGTTAGGCAAGTTGGATTGATTTGATAACAAATTGATAAGATGTGAACCTTTCTGGTGATGGGGGGAGGGGAGGAAAAACCTGATAAGATACAGGCCTTGTCGATGAAACACAGATCTTGCTTCTCAAAAGGCAACTTCCAGTTATATTCCCCAGCTGACCCACAGAGAATGGTTCCTGTATTTATTATGTAGCTCACACTCAGAATCATCCCTGGGGCAAGTTAAACCTTTCCTGTGGTTTTGTAAAAACTTGTGTGCACGTGCTCACACACAAATGAGAGAAGAGTGTTTGAAATTATGTGGTTCTGTGAAACAGAACAGGTTCACTTTTCACTGGGTATTTTTGGCATGTTGCTGTATTATTTTATGGTAAAAACTTTTGCTTATTTTGTTTTACTTATTAGTTTGGCATGTGTGGTGGGGTGGTCCTCAGGCTGTTCTTCAGAAATTATGTTACTTATGTCATAGAATGTTAGATAATAGGCCTTAAAGATTACCTATATTTTTCAGATGGGGAACCTGAGATTCACCAGAGTTCAGTGGCTTTCAAATTCTAATGACTCTCAGTCCAATTATTTTTCTACACTAACCTTGCAAGTAGCTATTTACATACTCACCCAACACAAATAAATATTAAGGGGATGATTTGCTATAAAACAAACAAACATTTTTACACTTGAATCCTAGCAAAGGGGAGGAGAGGGCTATTATAAAAATAAAGGCATCATGGCTCAAATTGATTGTGGTTACCATAATAGTTAACCTAAAACTTCAGTCCTTGATAAGTTTACTAGTTTTGCAAGGTGTTGCTTTTTTCTTTGGGAGGATTATAGTTGGAATGTCTACCTGCTTGCCTTGTTCTTTACTTGAGTTTAATTAATTTTAAAACTAAATGTCCATGTAGTAACTATGGTTCATGTAGGGGATGATCAGGGGAAAACACTTCTGAGTTCCATGAGAGAGGCCTATAGGTATTACTTTAACAAATTAACACATGCAAGTGTGTAAATGTAAAAATACATTTACAAATATATAAATGCAAATACAATTATATTTGTAAATATAAATAAAAAATAATAGCTTCAAAAATTTCTAGTTTTTTGGTTGATGTTTATAATTTCATTCCAGTCATTTCATGCTTTAGGCTAGTTAATTGTAATTTCTCTTTTATCATTAAACATGGGACAGGACAGTGAAAATTTGCAGGCTACACTGTAAACCTAACTGAGGCAGGCAAATGAGTATGCTGGGAAATAGAGGGATCATTGTTTTTAGCCATCTGTAATCCTTACCAATCCTTTTCTTCCCTTCCCCCCTCACCCCCCCATCTACCTGTGGCTCACGGCTTATGTGGAGAAAAGTAGTAAAGTAGCATATCAAGACTTAGGTATCCTGGAGGGGGCAGCTGGGTAGCTCAGTGGATTGAGAGCCAGGCCTAGAGACAGGAGGTCCTAGGTTCAAATCCGGCCTCAGACACTTCCCAGCTCTGTGACCCTGGGCAAGTCACTTGACCCCCATTGCCTACCCTTACCACTCTTCCACCTATAAGTCAATACACAGAAGTTAAGGGTTTAAAATTATAAAAAAAAAAAAAAGACTTGGGTATCCTGGAGACTTCTTATACTTGGTCATAGTTAAGATCATGCCGAGAGACCGGGCTTTCCCAATGACAGCATTCAGGAATAGATGGCCCTTATTCTCAAAGCTAGACATTTCCAAATAAATTATCTTTTAACTCATGAAATTAGTGAAAGAGAATATTGGATTTATGCAGTGTATTTAACATATAACTAAGCAACACTATGCTTGGTATTCAGGCCACAATTTTGCACACTCATTCAAAGGGCCTCTCTGTAATTGTCTGGGTGCTATGTCTTGGCTCCTGACTTCTTAACCTCATTTCAATTAATTTCTTCACAGTAACCCCCTTTTTTAAGTACAAAAAAATGTTCTTTGCCTTCTGCAAATGGTGTTAAAATGAAAACTGGTTGTCTTTTGTTTGTTGGGGTTGGGGGTTTTTTACTCTAAAAAAGTCCATGTTAGACCTTTTCCCAGAAATATTTAATGATTAAGAAATGCACTTTTTCATTTATTGTTTAGATATGGTTTAAATTTCAGGTAGTTAAAAGTAGAGCTAATTTTTTTCTTTTAGAGACTCAAAAATAGAATTAGAAAAGTTTTTCACTGGTTTGGTTAAAAAGTTTTTTTCAGGAAGGAAAAGCCCTGAGTGTATAGAAAAAACTTATGTACCCAATTATGTCACGTTGGGGCACTTCATAATGTTTTATGTAGGGCAAAAGAGCAGAAATCCATGCTGATTGCTAATTATTCAGATTGTAAATAGCTCAATAGAGAACTTCATTTAAACAAAAGGAACATCTGAGGAACAAAAGGCCTGTGGAAATGAAAGGGACTTTGTAAAGAGGGAGGCTGCACTGAATTATTGATGCGGGTCACATCTTGTGCTTGGATTTTAATTGTACCTTTGTATTTAATAATAAAAAATGATTACATGCTCCATTCTTACCGGTTCATCTTATTGAAAGCCACAATATGGATATGTAAAGTGAAATTATCCCAATTCATTAAAAAATCTTGAAAAAAGAGTGCTTTTTTTTTCTCTTGAGAAGACTAATCTGGAGTAGAATTTTTTTTTTCTCTTGTGAAGACTAATCTGGAGTAGAAAAACTACTGATTCCTGCAAATGTTCATCAAATCAGAAAGATTTCCAAACTATATAAAGTTGGTTCTTGTTAAAATTTTTCATAAAATATGACTGGATTGTTCATATGTGCTTCATTTAAAAGTGACTTAGAAAATTGTTTTCTCAATCCTCTTCCTACCCATCCTCCTCCATTTAGAAATTCAACCAGCAACTAACCCAGTAGGATTTTTGAGGGTTATTTTTTTTTCTCATAAGCATTTGCTATTTGAATTCTCTTTAGATGTAATTTTTAGAACAGCAGTAGCTTCTATGTATTTACAGGTAGTCCTAACTGGTTCAGTATGAGTTACACATAAGCCTCTTTATATAAGTAACTTATAGATATGCTTCCTCTTCCATTTCCCCATCCTCTGACCCCCTACTCCCTCAAGCCCTTATGCAATCATTTCTCTCTCCTTACTCTTATCTGTCAGCTGTCATTAGCTGGTGAGGGAGAACAGGGCCCACCTCCCTTCTGAGCAGTTCCCTCTATCTTGAAGGCTGCTATTATTCTTTATAGCTCCAGATCCCTTCCTCTCATTCCCAAGAGCCCCTGGATCCT
This sequence comes from Gracilinanus agilis, assembly GCF_016433145.1. Classification (NCBI taxonomy): domain Eukaryota; kingdom Metazoa; phylum Chordata; class Mammalia; order Didelphimorphia; family Didelphidae; genus Gracilinanus; species Gracilinanus agilis. Next base: position 270,110,981 of record NC_058132.1, on the reverse strand, counting down.
TATCCTGCTGGAATTTTTTACTTCCTAATAGTAGTTCAGGCCTGGGTAAGTACCCCTTCTCAATAATCAGTTGATGGGAGGTAGGATAAAGTGGAAGAATCAGAGCCAAAAAAGATTTTTCTAGTCCAAAGATAAGAAGAATCCTTAACTTCATTCCATGGTGAGGGCAGGAAAAGATATGACCACAATATTCGAAGTTGGAGCTCTGAATATATTTTCTTATAGAAATATTTCTACACATGCTAGTGAGGCTCTGTAGTGCTATTGAAGAACATTCCATACTTTGTGTTTTAGACATATGCTGGTCTGAAACTATTAAAAAAAGATTCTTCTATTCTAAATATTTCTGCTTAGAGAAAAAAATGTTTAGTGCCTTCAGACATCTAACACTAGCTATTTTGAAGTCAAAGTATCTATATACTTGAACAATGTGTTTATTTCAGTCAGGATTGAGCAAAGGTCCAGATTTTTGGTAACATTTCAGTTAACAGTCTGCTTCATTGGAAAGAACAATAACTTATTTTTGGCACAACTGTAAAGAATTATTTCCTAAAGCCATTCAATCCCCTCACCACAACATTCATGGACACTACTTTCTCTCTGGTCGAAGATGAACAAAAGAGATAGTAACATTTAACTTAAATAATCAAAGAGATTTCTTTCCTCTCGGGTGGATCATTAATCCATTAAGGGCTTGGAGAAAGAGGTTATAGTTCTTAGTGGATCACTCCAGGGTCTCTTGACCTTGCCCCCTCCACTGTCCTCATTACTTTAGTCCTAGGCTGTCATAGTCTGATCTGGACAGTGGAGAGCAAGTCATTTTTTCAGAAATGGTAGTTAAAGACATAAAGTTTCTTATCCAAATTAGTCCAAAGGCTTCAGATTAGGATAATTTAAACCTATTTTCTTAATATTTCTATAAAGAAAGTGAAAAGTTTAATCTAGAATTATTGTACCACCATCTCCTAACCCAAGCAAATTGTTTTTTCCCCTAAGAAAATACTTTCCAGCTAAATTATAAGTGACTAAGGTGAGACCTGCCTATTTTATTCTTTTGGTGTTCAAAAGTTACCACAGTTATATTACAAAATCCTTAGTCACTAATAAGAGATATACAAGATATAAAAATGAAAGGTGAGAGCTAAGGTCCCATTAAATTCATGTTAAATTTTTTGGGGGTGAGGTGGGGAATTTTTTTCATGTTGACTATATCCCTCCCCCTCACTATCATTTTTGTTATTGTTATTCAGGCTTCATGATCCTGAAGACCAACTCTCCATGGAGTTTTCTTGGCTAACCTAGAGTGGTTTGCCATTTAAGTCTCCATTTTCTATCATATTAGAGATACTCAAATTAGAAAACAAGACTAGAGAGGAGGGGAACCCACAAAGTAATTGTTGTTGGCTAGATATTAAAAAACTAGAAACCGTGGAATTTTAGAACTGGCAGAGACTTTGCATAAATAATTGAAACCAACTCCTTCATGATGAGAAATTTTAGGTTTAAAATTATTTAAGGTTGGGGCATGGCTGAGTGGCTCATTAGATTTAGAACTAGGTCCAGAAATGGGATGTCTTTTTTTCCCCCAAATCTGGACTCAGATACTTACTAGCCATGTGTGACCCTGAGCAAGTAACTTAAATCCCCCTTGCCTAGCCCTTAGTACTCTTTTGCCTTGGAATCAATACAGAGTATTGTTTCTAAGATGGAAAATAATGGTTTTGGGGTGAAAAAAACAAAATAAAATTATTTAAGGTAACAAAGCTATATTAGGAGCAGAACTGGACCTGGAACTCAGAACTCCAGATGACAAGACCAGTCCTTTTTTAACTGGACTAAGAATTCCATACTGTTGTTTCTTGTGATTGGGTATTTTATGCCACTTCCTTCTTAAAAAATATTAAAAAAAAACAACTCAGGCAATGATTGCTGGTGTTTTTAATCCTCTTCTCACTTAATCTTCTCATTTACCTGGATTATTCTCATTATCCTCTTATATGTTGTTGAATGGAACTGGAACTATGCTTAACAGGGTTCAATACTAAATGATGCTAACTAATCTCAGCTGACTCTCAGTAAAACCTGGTAAGTCTATGCTGCTTCCCTAATTGATTCCCTATGCTGCTGACACCACTGACCACTCTCCTCTTCTTCAACTTCTGATGGTAAGGTGGACCTTTTGTTTGCTAAGGCCAAACTCTCTCCCTGTATCTTTGATCTCACCCTATACTCATCTACCATAGTAGATTGCCCCTACCATTATTTCTTCTCTTCCTTCTCCTCTCTTTCCCTCCCCTCTCCTTTCCTCTCTTATCTTCAATTTCTTCCTATCTGTTTGGCTCTTTTCTTGCTGTCAATAAACCCACCTAAGTTTTCCCCCTTCCAAAACCAAACCAAAAAAAAAATCTAACAATATCTTACCATATCCACCATTGTTTCATTGTTTTAAATGCAATAATCTGACTTGTGACCTTTATCAAGTAGTTGTGAATCTCGAGTAGCCAGTGATCTCTTGATTGCCACATTTAATGGCCTTTTCTTTCTTCTACTACTTTTGGACCTTTTGGTAGTGTTTGGCATTGTTGACTACCTTTACCTTGTAGATATTCTTGCATTTCTGGATTTTTGCTATCCTCATCTCTTTTGGTTTTCTTCCTACCACTCAATTATTTCTGTTTTAGTTTCATCCACATCATATCCACTAAGCACAGGTGTCCTTTAAAGCTTGGTCCTGGGCACCCCCTTCTTTTCTCTCCCCCTCCCCTTTATGATCTCAGCTCACATGGGTTCAACAATGATTTCCATGCAGGTGATTCCCAGATTTATTTATTCAAGCCAAGTCTTTCTCCTAATCTCCAGTCCTGGAAATATCAAATACCCAATAGACATTTTGAAACAGAAGTCCGATAGGCATCTCAAAACAAAAACAATTATCTTTTCCTCAAAGTTTTCATCTCTTCTGAACTAATTTATTACTATCCAGGGCACTATCATCCATTAATCACAGAATTTTGCAAACTTAGTATCTTCCTTAATTTCTTTGTTATCCCACCTATCCAATAAGTTGCTAAATTTTATAATTGGTCTTCTTTTCTCATGTATTATCCCCTTCTTTCCATTTATAGAGTTCCCACCCTAGTTTATACCTCTTGCTTAGGAAATAGTAGTAGCTTTCCTACTGGTCTTACTGCCTCATGCCTCTCCACTCCAATTCTTCTTACACACAGCTTGCCAATGTGATTTTCCTAAAGCATTGGTTGGCTTACAGCACCTCCCTAGATCATTCAGTAAATTCTAGTGGTTCCCTACCATCTATAGAACCACATATAAAATTCTTTATTTGTTATTTAGAGCTCTTCACAACCTGGCTACTTTCTACATTTCAATCTTTGTATATCTTTCTCTCTGTGCAGTCTAAACCCCATCCTTGCCTGCCTATGTGTGATTCCATTACATAACCCTACATCTCCCATATGTGTGCCCTTACATAGGCTATCTGCCATGCTTGGAATTTTCTTTGTCCTCAGTTGATTCTAATTCCTTGCCTTCCTTCAAGACAGCTAAAATTCCATCCTGTACAGGAGGCTTTTGTGATTCAGCATCCCCTAAGAGGTTACCTTCTTTCTATTCTATATTTTATATATGCTGTCATAATCAATCAATCAATCAGTGCTTTTTAAGTGTGTACTATGTACTGTACTAAGCTCCCCCAGTAGAATATGAACTCTTTGAAAACAAGGACTTTTTTTTTGGCTTTTCTTTGTGCTTTTCTATATCTACATTTAGGCCTGTAGTAAATGCTAGAAGGCTATATATTTCCATGATGTTTCCTATGGGCAATATCTTCTGCTGATGACTGGAAACAGGTATAGTTTTGATTAAGAGATTTTCCCAAGTATGAGTATTTTTGTAGCTTCCCTGAGTACATGGTATAGTATGGACCTGAGTGCTTACTGCAGAAGGGCAATTTAAAATGTGTATTTCGAAAACTGAGAATTGTATGTGAGATTTCTGTGGAAATTGCAGAAAGTTCCCTCTCAGTTAAGTGACTTATGTTCTTGAGGTAGTGAGCTTACCTGAAGGCCATCCCTGATCTTTCCTTTATTTAGAACTTCTGTACTTGGCTTCTCCTTCCTCTGACTTTATCTATATTTAACTCATTTGAGAGACCAGGGAAGCAAAACTCTGAAGCCTTCAAAATATAACTGTTTGTCTGAAAAAAGTGTTGTGATTTACATTTTAATTCCTAGAAAAATCCTGAGATTTTTGTACTTTGAACTTGCATTGCAATTAGCTTCCTGCATGAAGCCATATTTTTCTAATTCCTTTCAATTCCACCATAGACACGAAACACACCACACCTACACACCACACACACACAACAAGTGGGTATTAAAGTTTTATTTTAAACAATAGGGAAAGATTTAACCCATTGGAAGCAATTATAGATCCTTATACAATTTCTTCCTCCCCTGTGAATTTTAAACACATGCACCTTTGTCAGATTGCAAGGGAAAATGACAAGCAGCATAAGTGGAAAGCAGACTTTACATAGTAAGTCCTGTTTTTTGATGTTAACATCAACGTGAAGCTACTTTTTCATTAGTGAAATAACAGTGCTGCATATCTTTGCTTTAAGGGAACCAGTATTTGAAAACCTAGATTTGATTATATTATGGTAATGCCTTTACTAGTAAAATGGATGCATTCCAGGGGTCCATTTTATTTTCCAAAACTTTTTTCCAAGAGGTAGAAATAAAATAGAGACACATACACTATGGTACTTTGTGTTACAGTATGTCATAAAGAGAGAGATTGCTATAGAAAAATATCCTTTAAGAAGGAAAAACTCAATATTAAATAAACTAGAAAATAATAATAAGAACAACACTTAGGATTTTTTTAGAACTTGAATGTTTACAAAATTCTTTAAATATATCATCTCATTTGTTCCTCATATTAACCTGATGAGGTAGGTACTATAATTATTCACATTTTACAGATGAAAAAATGAGGTTATGTGACTTACCCGTAGTGACATTATTAGTATTTGAGGATGGGCAGAAGAGTCTTGAAAGCATACATAGCTTTTGATATGGAAATACATCAACAATGTCAACTCCTGACCATTTCAGTTAAGCATGAGATTTATCTGATACCCAGTACCCTCATCCTATTCTTTTCTTTTTTATAGTCATTTTACCACTTAGCCCCAATTATGAGAAATATTATATACCATTCCATTCTCCAACATTTCTACCCTGATATATTTATTTTTACTGTCCTTTTTCCCTTCATAAAAACCCTCAAAATGGAATCAATCTGTTCCCAAGTCCTTTGTTTATCTTTTTTAACTTATTCAGTCTTCTTTAAAGATAGGTTTTGAAGAGACACTTACTGTTTGTGATTGCTAGCACCATATGATTATACACCCCCTTCTAAATACTCAAGTAATTGACCTTTTTAGATTTCTTTTGACCCTATATTTCCAAGTTTCCACTCATTTTTGGTCTTTATTTTTTTCTAAATCAAAAATGCTTGAAAGTCCTCTTCTATTAAAAGTCCATTTTGTTCCCTATAGGGATTATATTTACAAAGTAAACTTTTTGGTTGTAAGACTGTTTTTCTTAACTTTTATATTAGAAGGTTCTAGTTTATGTGTGATCCTGAACATGGTTCCTTGGTACCAGATACAAAGGATATCTTCTGGACATTTGAAGTATATTTTCTTTGACATGGAATCTCTTGATTTTGACTATGATATTTCTGGGACTTTGGGGGCATTTCTTTCAGAAAATGATTAGGAGGTTCTTTTTCTTTTTATCTCAATCTCTGATTATAGGGATAGATCTGCATAATTGTTATTTATGATTTTCTGAAATAAAGTGTCAAAACTTTTAAACTTTAATGAAGTGAAAATTATTTTAAAAATCCTTTCTTTTTGTCTTAGAATCCATACATAGTATTGGTTCCAAGGCAGAAGAGTGTTAAGGGCTAGGTAACTGAGATTAAGTGACTTGCCCCAGGTTACACAGCTAGGAAGTATCTGAGGATAGGTTTGAACCTAGGACTTTCCATCTACAGGCTTGGCTCTCTATCCACTGAGTTATCTAGCTGACCTTAAGTCCAAAGATTCTTAAATTGTCTCTCAATTACCTGTTTTTTAGTTTTGTTTTTAATATTAGATATTTTATATATTCTTTTTAAATATTTTGATTTTTTTTTCTAGCAGTTATTTCTGTTTCATGGAATCATTGGTTTCTATTTGGGATAGTTTAATTTTTAGGCAATCTATTACATGGATAAGGTGTTTTTAAAAAATTACTTTTTGTTCTAAGCTTTTTGTTTTCCAATTATTTTCTCTAAAGGTTTTATTTTATTTTTTATTTCTTGCTTCATTTTCCCAAATATTCATATATTCTTTATAGAAAATCCATTCTCCCCTCCCCCTTTCAATCTTTGCTTGTAGTTATTCTGGAATTATTCTCTACAAATTTAGTTTTGGGGGCATCTGAATCTATAATAATATTTTTAAGGATGATATTTATTATTTGGTTTAGTCATCCTTTCAGGTTTAGTTTTTCATCTAGGACTTTGTGACAAGGCATGGCTTTGCCCCTTTCTGGACTGCTATTTTTGTGGAGAGAGAGTGGTTTTCCCTGGGTCACTTGAGTTCTTGTATTTACCTCTTCTTCTCAGTACTAGGCCTTCCTGAGAGTCCTGTATTTTCAGGGCACTAAAACACTTGGACCCTCTGGAACCTGGCTTGATCTGAGCATTGGAGGGCTTTAGTGACTGCTGCAGTTTGGGCTGCTCTCTTGCTTGCCTTTAGGGCACTAGCTATACAGGTAGCCCATTTTCCTATTGCCTGTGGGCTTATCCCTTATTTTTTATATGGTTCTAGGGTAGAAGTCAGTTATGATTGTTTCTGCATCTTTTAGTCTTTGTTTGGTCTGAGAGGAATTTTATGTTTTTGCTGGAATGTGAGTATGTGGGAGATAGGCTATCTGTCACTATTTAGGTAACTATTTTGATCTGAAGTTCAATTAATATAAACTGGTTTCTTAAGCTATAACATGACTCTAGTGATTAATTGATACTACTTTTAAATAGCAATAATAACAATAGCAAGCTTTTATATAGTGATTTAAAGCTGACAAAATGATTTACATAATTATCTTAATTGATCCTCCCAACAACCCTACCTACCTCACAGGATGTCCTATTATGTCCTCTATTTTATAGATGAGGAAATTGAGGCTGAGAGAGGTTAAGTGTTTTGTCCAGGGTCACACAATTATTAAGTGTTTGAGATTGAATTTGAACTTAAGTCTTCTTGACTCCAAGTCTGTTGCTTGAATAACTGAATCAATCAGTAGCTCACACTTTTTTGCATTCATTTTTAAAAATTTTGAGTTCCAAATTCTCTCCCTCCAGCCCTTCTTCCACTTAATGAGAAGGCAAGCAAGAATACCTACCATACATGCAAAGTCATGTAAAACCTAGTTTAATATTAACCATGTCCTCTCCACCCCCATAAAAGAAAGCAAATTGAAAAAAAAAAGTTTAAATCTGCACTTAGAATTCATTAGTTCTGTCTGAAGGTGGATAGCTTTTTTCATCATTGGTCCTTTGGAATTGTCAAGTACAATAAGTACTGATTAAAGTAGCCAAGTCTTTCTTAGTTTATTGTGATTAGAATATTTTTGTTACTGTGTACAAGTTCTGATTCTGCTCATTTTCACTTTGTATCAGTTCATATGAGTCTTTCCAGGTTTTTTTGGAAACTTTCTCCTTTCCCTTTTCTTTGAACACAATGTATTCCATCAAGGTAACAGACCACAGCTTATTCAGCCATTCCTCAATTGATAGGCATCCCTTCAATTTTCAATTTTTGTCACCATAAAATGATCTGCTACATTTTTGAACATTCAGGTAAAGCCTCACATTTTTTTTAAACCCTTGTACTTCGGTGTATTGTCTCATAGGTGGAAGATTGATAAGGGTGGGCAATGGGGGTCAAGTGACTTGCCCAGGGTCACACAGCTGGGAAGTGGCTGAGGCCGGGTTTGAACCTAGGACCTCCCGTCTCTAGGCCTGACTCTCACTCCACTGAGCTACCCAGCTGCCCCAAAGCCTCACATTTTAAAGAAAAAATGTTTTTGAATTTATAATTTTTTTATCTTCCTCCTATCTCAACTTTACATCCTCTTTCCATCCTTTTGCTAAAGTTATCCCCCCCCAAGTTTGCCACTTTCCTGGATATGGTTTCACACCAATTAAATAATTCCTTATATTGTGTGTAGGATATATAACACAATCTCTGTACTTAGTATTAACATTTCATTTTGGGGGTGGGATGAGGTAGGAAGGGTGTTTCTCGCTGAGTACATCAATTCAGTCCTGTTAGAATAAGGTGTTGGTAGGGAGGGGGCAGCAGCATCCTCAGCCATTGATTCTATCTTTATAACTTTGCCCTTTTAGAGGGAACAGATTACTTGTGTGGTGGTTCTGCATTCCACAGACAGAATCACAAGGAAGAAACTTTACATAAACCATTTATACTAAATGTTTGGTATTCTAGTAACATAAATCAACAACAATATCCATTACAAATTCTTCCCTTTATCAGTATTATCTTGATAGAACTCATCCCAACATGTGGGAATTTGAACCCTGCTTCAATACATCTAGTACCAAGTAATTAATTATTCAGGGCACACCGAACCTGGCCCCTGCAATGTAGAGTAATTCTTCCTGGTCAGCGTTAACTTCAGTGGCGATAATAAATAGAAAAAGTCTCCAGTGATGTCAGTATTTTAAAGTGATTAATCATTCCCTCCCCCCTTTCCCTCCCTTCTGCACTTTAGTTTTCTTTAACTAGGATTTTTCAGCAATAAATCTTTAACAATACAGGTAAGAATTGTTCTGTAATTAAATTTTGCTCTTCTTAATGTCTTAGCTTTTATGGAAGATCCTTGAGATGCTAAACTTTAAAAGAACCCTGAACTCAAAACTCCAATCAAGAAAATCCATTTATGGAAAACTTGAGTTTTTAGAACAATTTCCTTGGGAGACTGAACTTTTTGCCATGATTTGTTTTATATCTTGCCTAGTACCTAGAATAGCATCTTGCAGGTAGCCTCTTGTAAATGCATTTTGAATGAAAGAATTTTAGATATAAGATAAAGCACACATGCATAAAAATAGCTAACCCACATTGTAGAATTTTTATTATAAATATAAATTTAAAATTTATATTCATAAATATTACAAATAAATATATAAAAATAAGTATTTTATATTCTGAAATTCTTGCATAGTTTCCCTCTTCTGGAAAGGAAGGGGAAAGACTGATTTGTATGTTCATTCTAAAATATGGTAGACAATAATTTCAGTTTATTAAATCTTTTTGGGCATTGCTGTCAGGTCTGCACTGGTGTTATCTTTCTCTTTGGTATATAACATTGCCTTTTCTGCTGCTAAATATTAGGGTAATGCCCTGACCTAGAATAGGCCATGTATCTTTAAATAATCCCTGATGGACTTGATCAGCCATCATGCATATTCTGGGTGACAGGGACAGATGTGACAGATCTAATGTGACACACTTCCATACCATAAGTCACTGGCTCGAGGTGACTCATGTCCTTCCTTTGATTCCTTCCCCTGCTGCAGGACAACACAATGATGCAAGGATGAACCTTGCCATTGCACTCACTGCTGCCAGGTATGGTGCTGCCATTGCCAATTATATCGAAGTGATGTGTTTGTTGAAGAAGAGGGATCCAAAGACTGGGGACATGTGTGTAAGTGGCGCACATTGCAAGGATTTGCTAACAGGTATGTGCATTTCCTGCCTTTTGATTCATCTAATGATTGAATTATTATAATTTTGTCCATCACCTCCCTCACATTCAGCTAGATTTCAGAATCACATTAATGCCATTCATAGGAAAAATTGCCTTTACAGGTCTCATTGATTTTTTTTCCTCATAGGGAGAGGAGCTTGCTATTAAAAAAAAAATTCCCAGGTAAGATTCCTTCAGTTAGGAATGCTTTGCATTTTCTTTGCAGAAACATCTTATGAATAAAATGAAATAAGCAAGCTGGGTTTAAAAACACCTCTTGGCTGACATAGGCAGGGCATTTCCAAAGCACAGCGGTGTGTGTCATTAACAAAAGTCATCTTTAACTTCTGTGAGGCTTTCAGTCACGTCCTGGTTCTTTGGTAGTGTGGGCAAAGCTTCCTAATCAGATCCTTCTGTTGAGCAAAACCAACCCTCTAAAAGTGTATGATGGCATCCCTCTTTAGGAAGTTCGTTTTAAAGAAGGAAACAGCTAATTTTCTCATTGTGGTTTCTTGGCATTTGGTTTTCAAAAACTGGATTTTCAGCAAATTAGAATGGGAGCCAAATGAAACAAGTCACATTTTTTCTTTACTTCATTTTGGGTTTTTGATAGTTTGTGTGTGTATGTGTATATAAAATAACCCATATGGGAACCTTTTGTACTGCTTTTTCAGGGCTTCCATCTGCACATGTCACTTAGTATGGCACACAATATACTTCACCATAGGTTAAGTTAATAGATAAATTAATAATCCAAAGCATCAGTGAGCAGAGAAACAAATGGGGTCTGTGATTGATGCTGTTTTCTTTCACAGGGCAAGAATTTGATGTGAGAGCCAAATGTGTTATCAATGCTACGGGACCTTTCACAGACTCGCTGCGCAAAATGGATAATCAGGCCCTTACAAACATCTGTCAGCCCAGTGCTGGGGTACACATCGTGATGCCTGGTTATTACAGGTAACCAGATTCCAAGATCAACCTTTTGCACTAGTCAGTGATTGTATTCAGAGTGAGATTCCCCAAATACTACCCACAATTTTTTATATATGTTTTTTGACCCACCTTTCCTAATAATTAGAATTGCCTACTTATTTAAAAACAAACAAATCAGGAAATGTGATATAATATATATACAAAAAAAATCCACTTGGGTATTCAACTCTAAAGCAAAATAAGATGCATTTTAAAAAGTAGATGTAAAAAGAAAACTAAAACAAACCATATATCTAGTCTAACAAAGTTCTTAGTTAATTATGGCAAGATTCGCTTCTTTTAGGGTAGAGATTTGTGTCTTCTTTCTAAGAATACTTGATCCAGTACATTTGTTTGCTTAGAATAATCAATTGAGTATTAGTATGCTTGAATTGTGTCAGTTTAACTAAATTTAAGAATTCTTCTCATTATACTGAAATACTCATTCAGATTTTTTGACAAGTCATGTTTTAAATGAGAGAGATAGAAACAGAGGGATTTGGGCTAGTCGAATATACTCTCAATATAGTATAGTGTTAGGAGAAAGTCCCAGAAGCAGGTGCCATATACTTTATTCATAATATTTATTAACTGCCTACTATATTCAAGGTACTACATTAGTTTTGAGCAATATGAAGACAAAGCAAAATAATCTTTGGCTTTAAAGAGCTTAAATTTTATTGCCTTTTAGGCAAAGCTCACCTAACTGTGTTTTAGTTCTTCAGAAATCAACAGCTCTTCTTGGATTGAATCCAATATTTAATTACTTAAAATAATTTTTTGTATTGATTTGGCATCATTGTCTTGATTGGAAAAAACCAGACATTAAACATCTTAGCTCCCATCCCTTTTGGGCCATTAAGGAAAAAATAAGTACAAACATATTATAGAGTAATAACAATAAATAATATAATAATAATTACATATAAACTTACATAAAATAAATTAATAAAATAATAAAATAAAAGTTGGGGGCAGCTGGGTGGCTCAGTGGATTGAGAGCCAGGCCCAGAGATGGGAGGTCCTGGGTTTATATCTGGCCTCAGACACTTTTTTGCTGTGTGACCCTGGACAAGTCACTTGCCTAGCCCTTTACCACTCTTGAAACAGTATTGATTCTAAGATGGATGGCAAGGGTTTAAATAATAATAATAATAATAATAATAATAATAATAATAAAAAGTAAAGTAATAACATATTATAAATGTAATACTCTATCTTAGCTGTCTGTGTTTTTAATATACTTTTAAGGGAAGGGAGGAAGATTTCTTTCACTATGTGACCTCCAGGGCCTTCTGTGGGCTTTCGTGGACTTAAAGTTTACCTTCTGAATAGCAGTCTTTTAATTTTCATTACATTAAAAATATCCCTTGCATTGTAATAATCTTGAATGTGGAGCATAACCTTAAATAGTTATTTATCTCCTTTCCTCTGTCCTAAATGCATGAAGGCATTAAGGAATGATCAGAACCAATTAAAGTGGTAGAAGCAATCCTTAAGACCTTTCTTGTTGCCTAAATTGAAAACTTTATGGATACAGAATTCAACCAGTCTCATTTCACTCAATTCATCAATTTCTGAGGCCAGTTTAATTTCAGAGGAGTCCCAGGCTTTTGAAAATTGGTTAGATCTCAAGGATTTTTGCTGTGAATAGTGATTGTAGATAGTCAGTTTGTAGTTCTATGGATCAAAGGAAGATAGGTTTGTTTCTGTTTTCAGGGTCACTGTTTAGTGAGGTAAAGGAACAGGAGATTGAATTTACTCTGGGCCTGCCAATCCATGACTCATCACAGTAATCTGACTTAAACTTGTTTTCCCCAACATCCTTAGAAGTGATCCAGGGCTGGTACGAACTGTCTGGGGAAGCCCTTAGCCAGACTGATGACAACCCAACTCCAAGGAGCTGGGCCAGAATTAGATCAGCTTGGAAATTCATTGAGTTGCATGTCTTTCCTTCACATTTTCTGATTACTACCTGCAGAACACAGAGTATTATGAGAGTGTCTTCTTTTGGCCGAGTTGTAGAATTTTTTAAATTTAAGAAGAACCCAAGTAATATTATATGTGTTTCATCATATGTAAACTACAAAATCAGAATAGAAGGGGAATTTGGGCATGGGATCATTGCATTTCCAAAAGGAAAGTAGAAAATTTGAAACAATATCTTTTAAAAAATTATTTGAACTCTTGTTTCCCTTCTGATTTTGGTTGCATTGTTTTTGTTTGTACAAAACCTTTTTAATTTAATGTAATCAAAATTATTTATTTTACATTTTGTAATTTTTTCTAACTCTTGCTTTGTTTTAACATCTTTCCTTTCCCAGATATCTGACAAGTATACTATTCTGTGTTGTATACTATTCTGTGTTCGCCTAATTTTCTTATAGTTTCCTTCTTTATATTCAAGTCATTTACCCACTCTGAATTTATCTTGGTGTAGGGTATGAGATGTTGATCTAAACCTAATCTCTCCCATATTGTTTTCCAAATTTTCCACCAATTTTTATCAAATAGTAGTTTTTTGTTGGGCTCTTTGGGTTTATCATAGACTGTCTTGCCTGATGTCACTTACCCCAAGTCTATTCCACTGATCCTCCCTTCTGTCTCTTAGCCAGTACCATATTGTTTTGTATGTATATATGTATGTATGTATGTATGTATTCTCTACAAAGGAACAAAGTGACTGAAATCTCTGAAACTGAATAATCATCTCTCTTCTACAGATGCTTTCTACCATTGATTAGTGGTTATGTTATTTTGTTCTCCATAAACTGGGTATATCCTCATATACTGTTAGCTATCTTACTGATTGCTAAGTAGTTAACAATAAATTGATTTCAATTTAAATTGGGCTACTTCAGCAAAGCACTGGTCTGCATGAGAAAAATGTTCATTGCATTTAGACCCAGACACACACATAAATTAGGAACAAGCTTTTCCTCTTGGTATGAAATAATTTATGCACATTGGACAGAATTGGTACAGATTTTAACCGGAAGAACATCCAATGTAAAACTTTAGTATAATCTTACAAAATTATTTCTTCATTGTAAATAGACTTTATTTCTCAATAGGGGTATGAGTTAGGCAATTTAAAAGTTGATCTAGGGTATTTCCTAGTGGCTTCTTAAATTTTAACATCCATCAATAATAGCTTTATCTTCCCTCTTCTCTTGTTAATTCAAAGCCCAGGACATATGTCTTCACTTAGGTATAGGCTGAGTTGTTTCTCTCCTGTTCCCTGTTATGTGAGTGTATTGTTAACCATCACCTTCACTCTTTAAAATGCTTTTTATTGCCTTTAACAGTTTTAAAGAATTTTGTGGTTGTGTTTTTATGGTGATATTTAATACTCTAGTTACCAAATATGGAATGTTCAGTCAATAATTATTTAAACCAAAAAAGTCAGTATAATTTAAGAAAATATAAAGCAACTAATGAGTCCTTTTATACACATAAATATGATCCTAGAAAAGATTCTTTGGTTCTATCATTGCTGACGAGTTATGTATGTGTCATTGAAAATGTTGTGATGTGGAATTAGCCCTTTCAGCTCAATTCCCATTTATAGTGCATGACATTCTCAAGAGAGGAAGAGAGAGAGGGGGGAGAGGCGAAAAGTGGGAGAGTTAGAGAGGGAGAAAGGGGGGAGAGAGAGAGAGAGAGAGACAGAGACAGAGAGAGAGAGACAGAGAGAGATGTGTAGGTAGAATGGGGAAGAAATTTGCCACTCAAATAGGGAAGGAAAGTTTAATCACAAAGCTTAACGTGATGAGAGCTGACATAACATTTATAAAGTATTTTATCTCATTTGAGATTCAGAACAATTCTGTGAGGCCGACCTTATAGGTATTATATTTCCATTTTACAGGTGAAGAAACTGAGATCCATAAAGGTTAAATGATTTACGTATGGTCTCACGACTAGGCAGTGTCAGAGGCAGGATTCAAACTCAGAATTTTTCCTGACAAATCCAACTATATTTACACCACTTTTCAGGTCAGATTTGGACTTACTTCATGAGAATCAGAGGTGTAAGAGAACTTAGACAGTCTCCACTTATATTTTCCAAATGGATAAAACTGTCCCTCAAAAGTCAAATGATTTAGCCCAAGCCACATAGATAGTAACTAGCAGCTTCTTTGTATCCTCTACAATATGTTACAATGGCTTACGTGGAGTTAAAATAAATATTGGTGAGTGAATATTGACTGAGGCTGTATCATAGATTGAGTGCTGCCCTTGAGGTCAAGGATTCAAGTTCGAATCCTTGCTCAGACACTTATTAACTGTGTGATCATGGGCAAATCACTTAATCTACAAGCCTTGACTTCCCCATGTATAATGGAGTTTATAAGATTTATACTATCTGTTTCACAGAATCATTGTGAAAAAAATTTCTTTGCAAAGACTTCTCATGGTGGATGGAAGACCCCAGTTCATATTTGGCCTCAGACACTTTACCTGCTTTGTGTGATCCTGAGCCAATCTCTTTAGCCTGTTTGTTTCTACTTCCTCAGCTATAAAACGGGGTGGAGAAAGAAATGGCCAACCACTCCAGTGTCTTTGTCAAGAAAACCCCAAATAGGGTCGTGAAGAGTTGGACCTGACTTAAAAACAAAGCACTATATCAGTGTGAATTGTTTTTCATCATAAGATCTTTCAGAGCTAAGAGGAACCTTGAAGGTCATCTAGTCCACATCCTTTATATTACACTTGGGGAACTGAGACCAAGAGATTGTGCAACTTGACCAGGGTCACACACAAAGACAAATTTTAAATCTATGTTTTCCTGCATTTGATGCTCTATCCACCACTGCTTCTGTTATTGTTGTTGTTATTCTAAGAATACCTGTGAATTAGTTCATTTGAACCAGCTTTCTGTGTTTCCTATTGACCAAGAGTACTTATGTGTATCCAATGGTTGGCCAGGGTCAGAGTTGTCATCTGCAGCTATGGAATAACAGAAAGATGTCTGGTCCATATGGATAAGAGGCCTTTGACTTTGAGTTCCATCATCCAAACCACTGAACTGACCAACTTTTCTTCTTAAAATCAGTTTTTCCACAGTGGAAATCATACCTGATAGAAAAAATCCCTAACCTGAGCCAGACAGTCCTTTTCCCAAGAGTCTGAGCAAATAGCATTTAGAATTGGAACCACCCATCAAGAGTTGCAATTCTCTAAGCCACTTTGGATGTCTTTTGTCCAGCTCCTCTTCCCCAGCCTCCATTGGATGAATGCTTGTAAGCATCCTCAGCAAGGAGAGGAATCAGCATCAGAACCCTCCTGCTGAGGCATGTTGCTGATTGCTGCCTAGCTCCCTGACCCAACTCAATGAATGCCTTCAGGAAATAAGTGGCTTCTTGCATAGGAATCCCCGACTATCAGTCTTTGTTTTTTTAATTTTTTTTTGGTGGGGGGAGGTCAGTGCAGCTAGGTGCTTCAAGGGATAGAGCACTGGGCCAGGAGGCAGGAAGACTCAAGTTAATATTTAGCCTTGGATATATCTAGCTTATTAATTGTGTAACTTTGGACAAGTCACTGTGTGCCTCAGTTTCCTCATCCCTAAAATGAGGATAATAGCAACTATCTCCCATTGTTATGGGAATGATCCAATGAAATAATAACTGTAAAATGCTTACTTAGTACAGTGCCTGATACATAGTAAGCCATATGTATGTTAGCTATTATTTATAATTATTTCACTTTGTGTTGTGATTAAGGGTAGCCATAGTCTTCAGAAAATTGTATATGATCTTTCCAATCATGGTTCATGATGGAGTACCACATAGGCAGGATAGGTTTTCCCTTCTAGGTTACTTCTGAATGGAAGTGAGACCGTAGCTATATCAGTCCAAATGCTTGACACATGATGCCAGAAAGTTCTACATTTTGTCAAGTACAAAGCTGGCTTTTTCAGGAATAGTATCACAAAAAGGAGGTAGAAATGAGTTTCTTGGTGTCTCTCAAGCACTCTAAAAAAAGGCTTCATCCATCAGATACTAGGAACCCAGGATAGATATTTTACAAGTCCAGAAAATTTTCCAATAAGGAAAGGCTGCCTTAAAAAAAGGATAAGGCAAAGGTTGTGCTCAGAAGTAGCTAAATGGTACAATGGATAGGGCACTGGGCCTGGAGTCAGGAAGACCTGAGTCAAAATCCAGCCTTAGATACTAATAGTATGACACTGGGCAAATAACACTACTCTTGCCTCATTCTCCCCAACTATAAATTTTATTTTATTTTTTTATTAAACCCTTAACTTCTGTGTATTGGCTCCTAGGTAGAAGAGTGGTAAGGGTGGGCAGTGGGGGTCAAGTGACTTGCCCAGGGTCACACAGCTGGGAAGTGTCTGAGGCCTGATTTTAACCTAGGACCTCCCGTCTCTAGGCATGGCTCTCAATCCACTGAGCTACCCAGCTGCCTCCCCTCCCCCAACTATAAAATGGTAACAATAATACCATCTACCTCCCGGGATTGTTGTCAGGATCAAAAAATGATAAAATTTGTAAAGATCTTAGCATAATGCTTAGCATATAGTAGGCATTTAATACATTCCTAATAGACTTGTTCCTTCCCTCCCCTAATTTTTCTCCTTCGTTCTTTCATTCCTTCCTTCCTTCTTTTCCTGCTCCTGTGGACAAATCATTTAGCTCTAAGTGCCTGATAAGAACCAAAGTGATGGAGCAAGTTCAGACCTGAATTGGTGGGGGGGCATTTCTTTTCTTTATTTTTTTTTAGGCATTTCTTTTTAAGTAAAAGAAATCACAGATTCAGACCAAAAGGGGAAAAAAGTTTAGTATTCGCCTATCTGTGTATATGTCGTCTTCCCTGAAAGAAACTACATTGAGTGAGGTTCAGACTGTTTCTTCTTTTTTTGGCATCTTAATTTCTAACAGTTCCTGATACACGATAGATATTTCATAAATGCTGATTAATGGAGTGATTGAATCAAAATCCATTCATCCCTTTTCCTGTGGAACCATTTCTTTAAGTTGTCTTGGTTTCATGATAATAATAGAAATCTAACCTAAGCTGGTAGAGGGGCATAAATGAAGAATTTCCTTTCAGATTAGTTTCTGGTGTATATTATAGTATTTCCCTTTCATATTCTCTGGATATTTCTCACTAACAGCTGTGTACTAAGTATTGCAGTGGAAAACTTTTCATCATACTTGATTGAGATCGAGGAACTGTCTACCACAAACTGACCTCTTTAAAAATCATGAACATTGGGGTTGAGCCAATATGTTATATGGATGCTCCAGGTAGCAAGCCTGGGAACCAAAATAATTAAAATGGAATGTTTAAAATATTTCTTTTTGGGGCAGCTGGGTAGCACAGTGGATTGAATACCAGGTCTGAAGTTGACAGGACTTCAAATTGGGCCTCAGACACTTCTCAGCTGTGCCCCTGCAACAAGTCACTTAACCTATTTGCTTAGCCCTTGCCCTTCTGTCTTAGAGTTGTTACTAAGACACAAATGAAGGGTTTAAACATTTTTTTCTTTTTCTTTTGATAGGTTCTTATGACTTTTGAAAAATTTATATACACACACACGTGCATACACAGTATCTATACACACCCATTTGTATGAGAATAGAAGTTGGTTAGTCATTTGAAAATGTGACTTTCAGTAACTGAGACTACACTTCTGGCCCTTAGTTGTAGAGGTGGGAGGTACTACGGGTCTGGAAAAGTCCACATAATATTGGCCTTGGTTGATGGGTTAGTTTTACTAGACAGTTTTGCCCCCTCTTTTTTCTTCTTTGTTATGTAAGATGACTTTCTAAAAGTAGAAGAGATATAGATTTAGAAATGAAGGTGATGTAAAAATATATAAGATAAAAAACTTTTTTCTTAATGTGACTTATCTTATTTAACCTTCTTTGCTGTTTTGGGGACTAGCATCTTCCATTTGTCACACCATTAAAATTCTCTGCCTCAACAAAGTCCTTAAGCAGAAGTACTCACTGAATCCTTGTTAAGGATTCTTCTTTTACAGGTTTTCAAATAGAAGAGGAAAGTGAAAGCAGTCATTTGGATGCTTGACAATAGTTGATGAAAATTGTCCATTAGAGATTTTTATTACCAATTTCTCTTGATTTAGTTCAGAAATGAGTAACTCTTTTCTTTACCTCAGCCCAGAGAGTATGGGACTGCTTGACCCTGCCACCAGTGACGGACGAGTTATTTTCTTCTTGCCCTGGGAAAAGATGACCATAGCTGGGACAACTGACAGCCCAACTGATGTCACCTCACATCCTATTCCTTCGGAGGATGATATTAACTTCATTTTGAATGAAGTACGCAATTACCTAAGTTGTGATGTTGAAGGTAATGCTTGGATTCCTTAAGCCTTGTCTCTTTAATTTCTGGAAAGTACCATTCGTTTTGGCTTAACTGTCACATCTTTCCCCGTCCTCTAATCTTCACACATCCCCTTACTGGAGTAATGAACTTTAGAAGGCTTTTGGAGGATGTTTTTTTGTCATTGTGACTAGTTTGCATGATAATAGATGGTTTTCTTGTCTCTTACCATATCCTCTGCTCACCTTCCATACTTTCTGGTATTTTTCAGTTAAACATGGTTATTGTATGTAGTCTGAATTTCTTGCCACTTCTGAGCCAGAATGAAGTTTTGAGTATTTGTCTGATTGTTTTGTATCTAGAGATTCAGAAAGGGGAGAAAAGAATTTAGGGGATAAGAAAATCAAAAGATATGTGATAGCTAAAGCTTTGGTTCTTGGAATTTTGCAAAAGATTTCATAGTTTGCCCTTTTTGAGAAAATGCAATACTGATGACTGAATTTATTTAAGAAGGAGGCTACATTCTTTTGTTTAGTTAAAAAGTCAGCTTTTAGATATTGTTCTTCATAATGGGTATTTGTGGATTTGTGTGTGTGGTTTTTTTTTTTTTGGTGGGGTATCTGGTGTCAATTTGGTAACATTCCTTTGATCTTTTTGCCAGGTTTGACATTTTTGAAGATCATACTAAACTATAGGCAAGTAACAGTTTGTGTTGGTGGAGGGAGTTCCCTCTGCTGACAAAATTATAGATCCGTTGAGTATTCCCACATGCCATTTCCATTTACTTTTTTTTTTTAAACCCTTGTACTTCGGTGTATTGTCTCATAGGTGGAAGATTGGTAAGGGTGGGCAATGGGGGTCAAGTGACCTGCCCAGGGTCACACAGCTGGGAAGTGGCAGAGGCCGGGTTTGAACCTAGGACCTCCTGTCTCTAGGCCTGACTCTCACTCCACTGAGCTACCCAGCTGCCCCCTCCATTTACTTTTGAACCAAACACCTGCCATAGTAGTGGTTTCTGTGAAGGAAAAGCAACGATCTATTCTATTCTTGATACTTACAAGGCTATGTTGCTACAGACAACTCATTTCAGATCTCTTGGCCTGTTTTTTTTTTCACCTGTAAAATGGGGATAATAATGCTTGCACTAATACACTAACAGTAATTCTAATAGCTGATATTTTATAATGCTTTAAATTTTGTAAAGCATTTTCTATTTTATCTTCATGATAATCATGTGAGGTAAGTCTTATGGGTTATGCACATTTTAAAGATGAGGAAACTGAGAGTTTAAAAAGGTTGTCTATAATAGTATAGCTAGTAAGAATCTGAACCTAGATTCCAAGTCCAGTATTCCCTCTGCTTTATCGTGATTTCCTATTGCTACTTACCTTTTTCTAATAAAGAAAAAAATGCTTTAACCTTAAAATGGATATAAATGTGAATTCTTATTATTAACCCCTTCACCTAATATCTTTTTTCTTCGACATCTCAATTTAGAACAATATAGACATTTTTCCCACTCATATTGTTTGGCTAGGGGAGGGCAGTTTCTGTTAGTTCTCTGGTCTAATAATGTAGTCCTCTGGTGTCAAACTCAAATAAAATATGGATTCCTGTTGTTGCATATTGTCTTAGAAAACCACAAATTAACATTATCTATGTTATATATGAATATGTTATTTTATATTTTATTTCTATATAATATATAATTTTAATATAATAAAATGTTATATATTTATTTTTTAAGAATAAAAAAAACTTTACCTTCCTTCTATAATCAATACTAGGCAGAAGAGCAGTAAGGGCTAGGCAGTGGTAGTTAAGTGACTTGTCCAGAGTCACACAGAGAAGGACATGTCTGAAACCAAGTTTGTACCTAGGATCTCTCTTCTCTTGGTCTGGCTTTCAATGCATTGAGCCATCTAGATGCCCTGTATTTTTTAAGATTTAAAAAACATTTCTCAATTACATTTTCATTTCAAGTACATTTTAATATGATCCTGACCTCACTGGGGAGTTTTGCCATAGACAACGTCTGCTTTATGAAAGTCCTGTTATTTGTATAGGGCAGCCATGTGGGACAGGGGATAGTTGCTGGGCTCAGAGTCAGGAAGACTTATCTTTCTAAATTGGTATCTGGCCTCAGACACTTAACTAGTTGTGTGACCCTGGGCAAGTCATTAAATGATACTTGCCTCAGTGTCCTCATCTATAAAATGAAATGGAGGAGGAAATGGCAAACCATTCTAGTATCTTTGCTAAGAAAATGTTAAATGGAGTTAGCATGACTGAAAAAATGACTGAACAATAACAACAACATTATTTGTATATTATCAACAGTAGCAGCTTCAAACTTTCTGGTTTCAGGACCCGTTGATGTTCTCAAAAGTTATTGCAAATGAACCCCAAAGAACTTTTGTTTTATTTGGGTTATATCTATCAATATTTATCATATTAAAATGAAAACTGACACATTAAAATATTCACATTTAAAATAACAACAAATTCATTGCATGTTAACATAAATAACATTTAAAAAATAACCTTGAAATTTTCCAAACCAAAAAAAAAAAAAAAAGGAGCGAGAAGAGTGGCAATTGTTTTATTTTTTATTTTTTTTTAAATCTCTTTAGTATCTGACTTAATAGAAAACAGTTGAATTCTCCTTTCTATTTGTACATTCAGTCTGTTGTCATGTTGTTTTGGTTGAAATATATGAAGAAAACCTAGTCTCACACAGATATATATATATATAGTAGAAAAGAGGAGGAGTATTTTTAATTGTCAAATAGCATCTTCAAATTATTATGGAGACATTTTTGCCTCAGAGACTCCCCAGTAATCCATGGACTACATTTTGAGAACTAACTTAGGTCTAAAGAGTGCTATGTTTGAGTGCTTAAAAAGCCACTTTTATGATCATAATAGTAATAATTAACATTTAAATAGTGTTTCTTATATAAATATTATCTTATTTAATCCTCACAACTATCCTGGAAGGAAGGTGCTATAATTATCTCTATCTTACAGATGAGAAACTGAGGCAACTGTAGTTTAAGTGATTTGCCCACAGCTAGTATCTGAAGCTAGATTTGAACTCAGATCTTCCAGACTCTCAGCCCAGAGTTCTGTTCACTATTACATGTCCCTGCTATGATAGCAAGTTCATTGTGTAAACCTACATGGATAAAGACTCATTTGGGTTTGGGAATGTTTGTATATTATATATGTATTTGGAGCCACGTGTTTATGTACAAAACATAAGTGGATCAATGTATTGGACTTAAAGCTGGAAGAGAGCTAAAAGGTTATTATTCCAGCCTTATACTGGTGAGAAAATTGAGGCCTAAAGAAGAGAGAAGACAAGTAGTAGTAGACCTGGGTTTGAAACCAATTCTCTGATTCTTTATATTCAGTCAAATATTCTTTATATTGAACTTTGAAATCCATTACTTAATAACTACATAGAGTGTGAATTAAGTCCATTAAAAAAGAAACCATAAAATACTGGGTTATTTAAAAGAAAAATATTCCACTGCCTTCAAAAATGAAAGAAGTGTTTAGTGTAGAAGGCCTTCAATTTCTATCGCTGGAATTTTACAATTTGAAAAAATCTGCTTAAAGGTTGGCACTTATTTAGAAAATTATTTTGAAATAAACTGCTTACTACTTTGAAAAGATGATTTAAAAAGGTATGTGATATTATGTTTAGTTAGACTAGTTAGAAGAAGTGGGTTTCTATCTGAACTTGGGATACTTGGGTATCTAAAATGTTTGTAGTTGAGAAAGAAATGGATTTGGAAGCAGGAATTCATGCTGCTCATTTCTGGCTCCTTTGCATTCAAATGTGGTAACTCTCCATAGTGGGAATAGTCGTGTTGCTTTATTCCATGGCTAAGTGTCCAATAAAAGTGGGATAAAACTCAATAGGTAAGTCTCAGAGGAAGATAACTTACTGGATCCCAAATTAGAAGTACCATTAACCACAATTTAAGTTACATTTGAGCAAAAATACAAGTAAAGGTAAGAGTAGCATTTATCTAGCTACAAAGTTTTTAAAAAACACTCTTCACAAGAACTCTGCGAAGTGGCAGTGCCATTGGGCAGCTGGTGTTATGTCTTCCATATTGATACCACCTGCAAATAGATGAAGTATGATCACAGCTTTGCTTGGCCTTCATGGTTAACCCCACTTATGAAGCTTTAGGGTAGTAGTGGAACAGTTAAAAATAATGGACAGCTATGGTCAAATTTGATTTTGAGAAAAGTGGGTGAAATTGTTAACTGAGCATAGCTAGTCAGGTCTTCAACTTCTGGGTCTGAAAACATCTGTAGATCAGGTTTCCAGGTGGGAAACACCTGTGGAAGAAGTGGTAGATATATCTCAGCATCCCGAGAGCCCCCCTTCCTACACTCTGTCTCTCTTGCTCTCACTTTTTATCACTTTTTATCATATCTTAGTTTAGGTATTCCTTTTCCAAAATCAAAGATCTTTAGGAACTTTTCATGCAGCCCTCTTAACACATCAAAGGCACCATGTTGGGGCATGACATTGAGTTTAGATGAGAATAAGAATTAGCCAGTGTAGTTTCATCTTATTTCTAAGCATCTTCTTGCCTAAGAATTTTCACACCAGAACAAATTTCAAATGATTAAAATGGCTCAATAAACAATAGGGGACTATAGTGGAGAGGAATGTTGTGTATTTCAAAACTATGGAGAGGGAAAGCATTCCTATCTACAAAGAAGAAAGTTATAAAAGATCAGATAGTTAAATTCTATTGTATAAAATTTTGCAAAACAAAAGATTAACAGTTAGGAAATTCATTAGGGAAAAGTCTTTATAATAAACATTTCTGACAAAAATTTTAAATCTAAAACCTACAAAGAATCAACACAAATTTATAAGAGTGAAATCTCTGAAGTAGAGGTTCTTAACCTGGGGTACACAGACTCCTTAAATTTTTGTACAATTATTTTTTGTGGGGGCTCTGTAGCCTTAGCTGGAAAAAAATTACATCTTTATTTTCACTTGCCTCTACCTGAAATATAGTATTTCTTTCAATGATTGTAAGTACAGTTTTCTGAAGAAGGGCTCCTTAGATTCACTAGACTGCCACATGTCTATGACATTCACAGAAAAATTAAGAACCCCTGCTGTAAATGGTCAAAGAATGTGAGAAATAAACTCCCATTATCAATGAATATATGAAAAAATCAAATTATAAATTGAAAACTATTACTGAAAAACCTATCAAGTTAGCATTAGTACCATTGTGGTACTAAAAAACACATGCTAATCCACTGCTAGTGGAACCATGAGTTGGTTCATTTTTGGGAAAATAATGTGTAATTATAAAAAAAGGTAACAGGAACGTTTATAACTTTGATCTAATGATCCCACTATTAAGATTCTATTAGAGGTATCCAAAGGCAAGATCAACTAATTTTTAAAAAATCTGGGGAAACTATACTTAATAACAAAAGCAAAAATTTAAAAACCAAAACTATGAAATCAGTCCATTCTCATAAATTAGAGTGATGGAAAAATATGGTTTATATAAATGTACTAGGACTTGTGCTACAGTAAATAAGAATTTAAAGAAATTTGTGGTTATCTATGAGGTTAATACAGATGGAAGAAAGCAGAGACAATAGAACAAGAAATATTTTGAATGCAAGTATGTAACTTAGGAAAGCAATAATAACAACAAAAATCCATTTAAGTATCCAGAAAAGTTCATGAGTCATGGAAACTTTCAAACAGGACTTTTTAAAACTGTCTTGTTAAAGTTATCCTATGCATTTTTTGTTGTTTTTTATCTTGAACCTTCTCATCAGTCACTTTTAAAAACATGTTTTTTCCCCCTTCTATATGCTTGCTGATGGGAGTAGAAGATTTATTTTGGGGAAAATATTAAAATAATACTAAAAATGAGAATAGTAACTTGCAAGGATGGGCAATATTTTTTTCCTGTTAGCAGAGAATTATGACATTAAGATTCATATTTTTGTAAAGAAATTTTATTGGTCCCTGAGAGAATTATTCTTTTCAAAGCTTAGTTAAAAGAGCTATTTTTGAGAAAAGAAGCCTTAAATTTCATCTTCTAGTCAGTTGTCTTTTTACTATTTTATCTATATATCCTAATATTTGATATTTAATGATAATATTCATTATCAACAATGTGCTAGACGCTATACCAAATACATTTCTCAATGATGTTGTATGGGTTTATGATATGTATGCCTGTCAGCTAGAAACTGGATTGAGTTCATCCATTCATTTCACAGACAGTCCTAAGCAGCTGGGGAATGGTAATGACCTTTGGTCTCCACTGACCTGATTTAGATTTGAACCGTTAACCTAGAAGAGATTCCACATCCCATAACTACTCCCTTGGGCCAGCTAGTCCCTCCTACGGATTAAAAAAAACGATTGGTTAAGAACACAGTTTGAAATATTTTGAAAATAGTTCTCATTCATCAGAAGTGAAAGCAAGTCATTTAAAAAGGAATTTATTAAATGAATGAATAAATAAAATTCTCAGAACAGTTTCTGAGTCTCCCCAAATGGCTATAGTGTTTAAGAGAGGAAAAAAAAACTGTCAAATCTTCACACTCCATGCTGTTCATCTGCTGCAAAATGCGTCAGAATAATTCCGAAAAGCATTTTGCCTGTTGGGAATAAGATCATGTCTTCTTTTGCAATTTAGAAAGCTTTCCATTCACAGGCTGAAATTTCTAGATTACTTGTTTGTTCTTTCTTGAAATGGGAAATTGATAGTTCTGTTCTTTATATTGAGTTAAGAAGAAAAATATTCTTGAGGAAAAAAATGTATCATTAAGTCTGTTGTAGAGAGGTTAATAAAATGAATGTGGTGGCCAACATAAACTATGACTTAGAGGAATTAGGAGAGACAGAATATTTGCAGTCTCTTCCACCCAAGTAGTTTTTTCCCCCGAGTGCTTCTGAAGGCAGTTCCACTAGTTATACATAGGTTTTCACATGTGCAATTAGTAGTGTTTATAGATGGCCTGTTATTCAATTAACAACGAAGCTGGCCATATCACCTCACTGCAGACCTGCTTTTTAACTGCCAGAGACGGCACCAGGGTTATCAACTTACACACAGGCTTGGATGTGTTCCAGCTGTTTAATTATCGTGTCACACGCTTTGCTTTTTCTAGTTTCATTAGTTTATAAATGTAATATGGTATCTTATTTCTGTGATTAACACTTCATTTCGGCAGGTTAAACATGCTGCTAGAGAAGTATTGATTTCTGACAATCTACCTCCTACCCCCTCCTGTTTTCATTTAGATATTTTCACTGATTTTTTTTTAAAGTAGCAAACACAGGAAAGCAGTATCCCCCAAAAATAACATACTTGAAAAGAACCCAAGATGAAACAAAGCTATGCAGTTTTCTTAGCCTCAATGTTATGTTGTTTCCTTTAAAAGAAAAAAACAATGGTCGATACTAACAGTTTAGAAGGAATGATAATGTAAACAAAAATTTGTTGGTTTTTTTTTTCTGAGTGAGATGTGAAAAAAAGTTTACTATTCAGTCTCACTGTGTAATCATTTTGCACAGCTTTTGCTATTTTACAAAAAGTAAACTGCAGGTAGGCTGTTTGTATTTGAAATCATTAGAAAGTAATTCAAATATTTTCTATTAGTTGAAAAAGGAATTTTCTAATTGTGCTTTTACAAAATTTGCCATAAATTCACATCAGGCTCTACATTATCCCAAAGTTGCACTGTGAGTTGCTTTTAGTGTTTGTAGAATTGGATCTTTAAAAAAAATCAATTTGGTGCCCTATGAGTAAGCCATACTACTGCAAGGTACTTGTTAATGATGATTTTTTTCTCTTTGCTTTGACTCCAATAGTGTTTTTATTTTCCTCCATTTTTTACAAAGTTTCTAATAACATTGAATATGGAGTATTTGTGAATAGAGAATTCTTCCATAAATACACAGCCATTAGAAACCTCATAGAAAATTTACTTCTGAAATTCCTTCTCTAGATACATACACCCAATCTCTCTTTGATTTTTTGATGGTACAGGACTCTGTGACAGAATGCAGAGAATATTTTTAATACCTTGGGGAATAACATTTACTGAACCCTTAGGGGATGCGACATTCTGCCTGGTACAAGGTCTTCCAAGTTTGTGAAGATTTAAGAAATAACTGTGTTTTAACCAAGGCTACCAAATACTTTATCATACAGTGTTAAAATAGTTATTTAAAAGAAATAAATTTGTTTACATTGCCAGTTTGAGTGGCAGTTTGAGAAATTGATACCAATCTTTGAGGCTCTGAGTCATGTTGCAATAATAATAATAATTAAAATAAATACTATTAATAGCAGTTCACATTATTTATGTAGTATTTATCATTTTTAAAGCCTGTCATCAATATTAGGTTATTTGATACAACCACAAGAGGTGGGTCCTATTTATAATCCCTTTTTTATAGATGAAGAAACTGAGGCAGAAGAAATTTAATAGCTTGTCTAGGGTCACATAACTAATCATTGTCCAAAGTAGGATTTGAACTCTGATCTTCCTGAATCTAGCACTCTATCTACAGTGCCACTTCTCCTTCTCTTTAGGTAGGATTATAGATCTCTATCTGGAAGGAACTGCAGAGGCCATTTAATCTATCCCTCCCCCCCTTAATAAATAAGGAGTTCCATGATGGCATGCTTGCACAGATTTGGGATAATGGACGGTGCTTCCCAGTGGAGTAGAGCAGAACTGTTGGTTGATCTCTTGCTTTATAACATAATGTTTTCAGAGATGCTGCTGGACACCTTCAACAAAGGTGAAAACGGCCATGAGGTCAGTCACTGAATGGGCAGTAAATTATTTAAGCCGAACAGGCTACAAGCCAGGACTCAAGCGGAGGAGCATTGGTGTGTGAGTGTTTGTTTGTAGGTGGTGAAGCATCATTGCAGCCTTGGAGGCAGAGACATGGCAGGGTAGAGACTGATTCTCTGCCCTGGGTGCTACTTTTCCCTGACAGTGAGTACTAAGGGAACAGAGGTTCACCAGCCAGCGAGGCACCGTCCCGATGGGGAAGCATCCCAGCCAATGGAGAGGTTTTGGATGTTGTAGAGGAGTTCCCTTTCCTTGGCAGTATCCTTTCCAAGGCTCTCTGAGAGATGATGGCATTGAGGCACACGTTGCCAGAGCTCGCTTGGTATTTGGGAGGCTCTGAAGGAAGGTGTGTGAGAGAAGAGGAGGTGTTTCCCCCATCGCTATGTTGACCTCATTGTTGTGTCCTGTGAAACCTGGACAATGTGCCAGTGACTGGACAGGGAACTGAATTCCTTCCATTTTGAATTGTCTTAGGAAGATGCTGAAGATCAGGCAAGGTGAGGTCCCAGGCACTGAGGTCCTTTTTTGAGCTGAAACTCAAAGTATTCAGATTCTTCTTCAGAGAGCGCAAGTCTGGTTGGCTGGCCATATTGTTCAAATACCAAACACATATTTGACTGAAAAACTATTACAAAGAACTCCTACAGACACTTCCCAGCTGCATGACCCTGGACAAGTCATTAACCCCCATTACCTAGCCCTCACCACTCTTCTGCCTTGGAACTGCTACATAGTATTGATCCTAAGAAGGAAGGGAAGTGTTTTAAGAAAAAAGAACTCCCGTGAGGCAGGTACTCAGAGATCAGAAGAAGTGATCTGAGGACCTTCTCAGGGTCTCTCTGAAGAACTTTGGTCACAGTTGTAAGACATGGGAGATGCTGACACAGGACTGTCCAGCATAGCATGGCAGCCTCAAAGAAGACCCTGTGCTCCATGAGCAAAGCAGAATTAAAGTAGCTGAAAAGAAACACAAGATGGGCCAAGTTAGAGCTCTCCATCCCAGTGGTTCACAGGGCCATTCATTCCCTGATGAGCACAGCTTGGTTTGAATAGTCATCACTTTATACTGACCCTGACATAGAAATGCCATTTTTGTCCTCTTTAAGTAGGAAGGACAACAACCCTAGCAAAAAATAAACAAAGGCCAAATGGTTTCCCAAGGTCACACATATATAAGAATTGGAGGATTTGAGTCTAGACCCTTTGTCTCTTCCCATTGTATCCCATTGACTCATTGAAGATCACCATCTGTTGCTTCATGAATCTTGCTATAGACCAGTTAGCACTATTTACTTGATTAGATCCTTGGGAAGGGGAATGCTAGCTTCATCATCACTCTTGTTTTACAGATGAAGAAACTGAGGCTCAGAGACACTAAATGACTTGGCTAAAATGTCAGAGCCCAGGTCATTTCTGATTCCAATTGTAGCAACTCTCTATACTGTCTTACCCAGCTAGCTCATGAATATATGCCTTTGGCTTAAGGAATACTCAGCCATAAAAAGAAACTAAAGGAGGGCAAATGACTCACCAGTCAATATTTCTTTGGCAAATATTTATATTGCTTTCCTACTTGGTTTAAGACACCATGCTATCAACTGTGGAACATACAAAGATGCGTCCTATTCATCACCATTGTGATTTGGGGCAAATTCTTTTTTTTTTTTTCAAGTTTTATTTTTATTATCATGCAAAACACTTCTCTATTGGACATTGTTGTAAGAGCAAACTCAAACAAAGCCAAAGCCCTAAAATAAAACCATAACTACCCTGATGTGAAAGATGATTCTAGCAGTTCTTTCTGTGAAGGTGGAGAGCATTCCCCAGCATGTCTTTCAAAATTGTACCAGAACAGTGCATTGTTGAGAGAAGCCAAGTTTTCACAGATAATCATCATTCAGTATTGCTGTTATTGTGTAGAGTGTTCTCCCACCACTACTCCTTATTTTACTCTGCATTAATTCCCGCAGATCTTTCTAGATTTTTCTGAAATTATCTTGCTTATCATTTCTTTTTTCTTTTAATCTTTTTCCTTTCTTTTTTCTTCTTTCCTTTCCTTTCCTTTCCTTTCCTTTCCTTTCCTTTCCTTTCCTTTCCTTTCCTTTCCTT
>NC_058132.1:270057892-270080498 GCF_016433145.1 Gracilinanus agilis | reverse complement strand
CCTTCCTTCCTTCCTTCCTTCCTTCCTTCCTTCCTTCCTTCCTTCCTTCCTTCCTTCCTTCCTTCCTTCCTTCCTTCCTTCCTCCCTTTAATGATTTTTAATTAAAAACTTTCCATTACCCCCATCCAGGAACTTAGAACTACCATCAAGTCAGCTAAGGGATCCCCTTTTTCCAACTAAATACACATTTATCTTTGTTATTTCACAGCAGCTTCCTCTTGCTACTAGAAAGTAAGTTGCGTGCTGGCAATAGCACTCCTTTGTCCCTCAAGCCCTTCCTGTAAAGGAATCATCCAAACCACCCCAGGAGAATTGAAGCTTGCCAGTCATGGGGGACCTGAGCTCCCTCTTCAAGCCATCAGGGAGCACTTAGCAAGTTTGCCTGCTAAGTCCGAAGCACCAGGCTAAGCACTAAGATCGATTCTGCTCCCAAGGAACTCTCATTCTAATTGGGGGGAGAGCAATATGAAAACTGCAAAAAAGACACATACAAGATGCACACAAGGCGAATATACAAACAGATACAAACAAGATCCTGCATAAACAAGACCTAGATAGATCAGAGAGGTAGATAGATAGATATAATCTATAGAGGGAAGCACTAGCATTACTGGAAATCAGGAAAGGCTTCACATAGAATATGAGACTGCTAGTTGCAACCCGAAGCCAGGGAAGGGAAGACTCGGGGATGAGGAAGAAGAACAGCTCATGCATGAGGAACAGCCAGTGAAAATGCCTAGAGTTGGGCAATGGAGTGTCTTGTTCCCAGAACAGTGATAGCCAAGCATGAGATCTAAGAAGATTAGAAAAGTAGGAGAGAGCCAGTATGGACAGTGATCTTCATTATTCAGTGCACCCAAATCTCTTGAGATCACACATCTGTTTGTCATAAGTGGTTTTAGACCGTTGTGTAAAAAAGATTTACTTTTTTTTTTAACCCTTATTATCTGTCTTAGAATTGAATCTAGGACCTCTCATTTCTAGGTCTACTACTCTATCCACTGAGCCATCTAGCTTCCCTCAGATTTACTTTTAATAAAATTATATCAATTAAAACCATTTCCCAGATAACCTCTTCAGTAGGAAGCCTTGAACTTATGTGTATGTATGGCATTGGCTTATAGCCTTCAGATTGACTGAAGACTTCTTTTTAAACCAGCCACAGAGACTGTAGCCAATTAAGGTGAAGTACCCTATAGGCTACTTTATATTTTAAGTATTTAATTTTGATATTTTCCTTAACTTGGCTTCCAGACGTTCTTTATTTTTATAAATAAATTCAGTCTCAACACTGTGTTAATATAATTGAAGTGGCAATAAGAACTCAATTCAGTTGAGTTAAAATTCTACCAGCAGCATGTAGTCTGCGATTGTAAATCCAGACTATTTTATCAAATGTTTTAGAATTGTGACTTCTGAATTGTTAATTTAATAAGGTAATAATAACAATCATGATAACAGCAGCATGTTTATGCAGCACTTAAAAGTTTGCAAAGTCCTTCACATAATTTCACCCTGTGAAGGAAATGCTAGTTTTATTATCCCCATTTTACAGATGAGGAAACTGAGGCTGAGAGAAGGCAAGCAGTTTACTGAGGATCACATAGCAACTGTGGGAGGGGGGATTTGAGACCAGGTCTTTCTGATGAGAAATCCAGAACTCTGTCCTCTAGGATATACAGTGTATATAATATTTGACTTAATATTTCTATTTAAACACAAAACTTGTGCTTTTTAAATTAAATCTCTGTGTTCTGGTACTCAAAACAATGATCTATTTGAAGGGTTAAAATTTCTATATTAGCCTAACACATCTAAGTCTTCTCCTAAATAATTTTAAAAACCTATTTTAATGGAAATGTTAATGCCAAAGATTATAGGATAAAGGAATTAAAAAACAAGAATGAAAAGGAAGTGAAATTTCATTTTCTGGTGAGGAAGGTGAAAATGACTGAAAGAAAATGACTTTGTAGTACTATTTATTGAAAAAGTTGAATATTCTTACCTTTTATCTTGAGTTCTTTCTATATTTCTCAAAAGACAGAGCACTATGACATTACCACCAATTCAGTTTGACTGGAAAAAAATTATTTGATATATGAAAGGTGCTTTTTAAAATATTGATAGATTCAGTATATCAAATATCAAACACCAACAATGTGTTAGGACCTCGGGAAAGATACTGTCTTGATAAAAAAAAAAACTCCTGTCATCATTAAGCTTTTAGACTAAGAGGAGGTTAAGAAATATACGTAGAAACCATGGTATCTATTTGTTTCAGAGACATAGAGAATATAATATAATTTGGAGTCTGCAGGGGAGGGTCATAATGATGTCCAGAGGTGGTGGGTGGGGAGAGAAGACGTCATGGAAGAGATGACATTTGAACTAGGCTTGAAAATTTGATAGGCAGAAGGGGAGCAGAGAGTAATTTAGGCTCTGCATTCCCTTTATATTATTCAGATTCATATCCTTCACATAAACTGTGTGATTCTGTACAGAGGCATGGAAGAAAATGATGTATACAGGGCCAAGAAAGCAGCGTATTTTGATCTAAGTGCATAATATCTAGATGTAGTAGGACCTTGATCTGGAAAGATACAGTGGCATTAATGTAAGTGATTCCCAAACTCTTTTAGCCTACCACTCCCTTTCCAGAAAAAATATTAAGCCCCTGGAAATTAATTTAAAAATTTTTAATGACAATTAATAGGAAAGATAAATGCCCTTGTGGCCGTCACTGCTCCCCTGGATCGCTGTAGCACCCACCAGGGGGCGGTGGCACCCACTTTGGGAATCACTGATGTACAGTGAAGGGAGCACAGCCAGGAGAAGAGTGTCTGTAGTAACAACATTGTAAAGACAAAGAGCTTTGAAAGATTTATTAGGAACCCTGATCAATGCAATGACTAACGGTGATTCCAGAGAGCAATGATGAAGCATGTTCCCATCTACTGACAAGGAGGCGATAGATATAGGCTGCAGAATGAGGCATATACTTTTGGACTTTTGGATGTGACTAGTGTGGGAGATTGTTTTTCTTAACTATGTTAGTTAATGTTTTTCTGTTCTGTTTTTTTTTTCAGTAGAGATGTTAAAAGTAAGAAGTAGTAGAAGAGAAAAAGAATACAGTGCTGTAAAAAAAAAAAATGAAAACAAACAAATATCCAGGAAGTGACTTAGTGGAATGGAAGAGCTAGGAATAGAACACAGCCTTTGGAAATTTTATGTTGATCTGCAGTCATTCAGCAAAAGAATTGCTCTAAAGGGTGGTTAGGGACAGGCTTTCTTCACTAGTGTTCCATTGATTTGGTCAGGAGGAGGAAAAATAGTGTTTCTATATACGTGTATACTGAACATAATTAATGTAGTTTTTCTATGTATGTTTGTGTGATTTCAAGTACTCTTTTCTTTTTCTGAGGATTGCTCTCTCTGTCTCTCTCTTTCTTTCTCATTCTCTCTACTTCTTCCCATTCACTGAGATCTTTCCAATGTATTTGTGGTACCTCATTTATGTTTACAAATTTGAGCAGTGATAAAAATTCAAAGTCATGAGAAATGTGTGCACTATTTGCTGTAGGTTTTTACCCCCACTCCTATCCCACTCCCCTGCAAAAACCAAAACAAAACAAAAAACAAGCGAACAAACCACACCTCAGCAACTTATGATAGCTCCAACACTCTAAATAAACTAAAGATACCACCCAAAACATTCTCTACATATGCTCACCTGGTTGTAGTTAAAATATTCCACCAGTTTTAAAATTCTTTACAAAAGAAATTCTACACCATGGAATTTCAGTATCTCACATCCTCTTAGGTAGAAAGGTTCTTCCATCTGTCTAACCTAACTGCCTCTTCTTGAAATACATAACATTACTTTTTAAATCTTATCATCTACAGAGGAACAGATGATCAACTCCACTATCATAAATTTTTTTAATTCTAGTTTTGAAATCCATTAGGTAGTCTTCTGACTTCAACAAGGACTTGTGATATTTGGGTCCACTTAATTAAGGCTACCTACTAATGTAAGCCTTCGCAATTATAATCACATCTTCTACTTTTTGACTTCAGTCAATCAACTAGTATTTACTAAGTGCCTACAATGTGGCAGACACTGTGCTAGGCCTTGAGAATACAAGAAATCAATCAGTCAGTAAACATTTATTAAACATGTATTCTGCGTCAGGTGGGCAGATAGGTTTTACAGTGGATAGAATGCTGGACTTGGAGTATGTTTGGGGTTCAAACCTCGCCTCAGACACTTCCTAGCTATGAGACCCTGGGCAAGTCACTTATGCATGTTTGACCCAGTTTCTCATCCATACAATGAGCTGGAGAAGGAAATGGCAAACCACTATGGTATCTTTGCCAAGAAAACTTCAAATGGGGTCATGAAGGGTCAGATATGACTGAAAAATGATTGAACAACAAAAGGTACCAGACATGTGCATGAATGAAACAATTCCTACTTGCAGAGAACTTATGTTCTACTGGAAGAGAATATAAGTATGTATATAAATATATTACAATATAAATACAAAGTGATAAAATGCAAATATGTGCTTCTGGATCTATTCTGCTTCCTCTGTGCCCTATTGAAATGGGGAGACTTAGACACTCTTAAGCCTAAATCACTAATATGTAGTATATTATGATTTATATATGGTAGTATAGTATGATTTTTTCATAAAGAAAAATATTTCTTCTGGGCTATGTGAGCAACAAGATGGAGTACTTAGACATTTTCTCCGATCTCCATGACCTCACAGACCTGACTCCTCTAGGTAAGCAGGGGAGGGTAGAGAGCAATAGTGGACTGCATAATTAGAGATGAGGTGGAATTGGGGCCCTGCTATGGCCTAGTATCCTCTCTGACACTTAATTGGCAAAATTCTTGGCATGAGGCAAAATGGAGAAGGGGGAATGTATGGGGCAAGCTCTACAAGGTAGTGGCAGGAACCACATAGAAGGAAGAGCCTAGGATGGAAGCTATGATTGGATGAGGAATACAGAGAAAAGGAAAGAATAGTTGATTTTAAGGGTTGTGAATCAGAGAATGAGGATCTAGAGTAAACAGAAGAAAGGGAAGGATAATAATAGAATGTTAGAAATACTTTTTGAAAAGGCATATAAAAATGAACATTTAAAAACCAATGAACAGGACTCATTGAAGGGGAAGAGAAAGGGGAATATATTTGAATGAGAAGGAAAATGGGAGGGAAATTATATATTTGGATAAAGGAATTAGTAAGCAGAACTCCAAAGGGAAAGGAGGAGTACCAGATGAGAGAAGGAAATCAGAGGTGAGGGAAGAGAACCAGTGGAAGTGGGACCACCTTACAGAAGGTGATGGTAAAATGTCAGCGTGATGATGGAGAGAATTCCTACAAAAAGGCCAAATGGTGTGATGGAAGGTATAGTAAACTTAGAGAGGGTCATTATGGCACTGGATTTGGAATTCAAATGCTGGTCCTGCCCTTTGCATATTTGTAATATTGGGCCAGTCACTAGTCTCTCTAGGCTTCAATTTTATCTTGTGTTAAATGAGAAAGAATGAATGAATTGGATGATCTCTGTAGGCATTTCTATCTTTAAATCTATGAGCCTATGGTTCCATAGAAACATGAATTTGACCCCAGTCCTACCTGGGTGACCTCTGGCAACTGATTTCACCTTCCTGAGCCACAGTGTTCTCATCTATGAAATGGGAATAATAGTAATTGTACTTTCTCCTTCCTAGGGCTTATTTGAGGGAAGCGCTTTGTGAATCTTTGAGCATCTCTGTAAATATACATTATATTTAGGCAACATCCTTAAAGGATACAAGTATCCATTTAAATAACTTTCTTTCCTCCTAAAAATGATATTCTTCAAACATTATGAGCTGGGAAGAGTTCATATAAAGATAGTAGCAGCAGAAGGAAAGAAAAAGTAACAAGAAAGAATAGTGCCTTCTTGACTTGAAAAACAAATATTGAAAGGATTCCCCCAAGAAGAATAAATTGTTAAATGGTAAAATTCTTTGGTCCCCTAGACCTGTTCAGCTTAACGAATGTTTAAGGAAATTTTGTTTTCTCTCATAGGAAATAGAAAAGGAGTAGGGGGATAAAAGTTTTAGGAAATAGAATCTTTAATGAGTTATAAGGCTTTTGAATTTCAGGAGTACTTGGAGGGGCAGTTCTTTCTCCTAGATTTCTCCTTTTGGAGGAATATGTTGATAATTGGTTTCTCTTGATTATTATTTTATATTCCCATCAGCATTTTCTCAAGTACTAAACTCTTTTTAAAAATAATGATCATTTTGTTCAGGTTAATATCATTTAAGCATTAATAGGATCATTACTTTAATTCATATTCATTATTACCTCTGGGTTGTTTTTCTGTTCAACTTGACACCTGGCCAATCATTTCCATCTTATATTTAAGGCTATTCCCACTTTCTGAGTTCACATTATTCTCCGTTTCTGTTGTTTATAATTTCATCCTACTTTTTAACCATCATTCTAGTTTTTTTTAACATGCCAATGAATTTGAACCCTCAGCCCTTATTTTTATTCTTCACAGTGAGAAGAGGGGATGTCCTAGCAGCTTGGAGTGGAATTCGGCCCCTTGTTATAGATCCTAAATCTAAAGATACCAAGTCAATCTCTCGGAATCATGTTGTTGATACCAGCAAGAGTGGCCTTATTACCATAGCAGGTATGGAAAACTGATGTTTCCTGAATCTCAGATGATAGGTTCCAATGGAAAGATTTTACCTTGTGGAATCTGAATTAATGCCATTATTCCAATCTGAATCAATACCATTATTTTATATTGCCATGAGTAAGTGGTAAATTTTAAGAAAAAAAAATCAAAACCTGAGTAGTATGATAATCTAGTGACCTATTTGCTTATATATGTTGTTTTCAGGTGGAAAATGGACAACTTACCGTGCCATGGCTGAAGATACCATAGATACTGCTATCAAAAATCACAATTTTAGAGCAGGGCCATGTAAGACAGTTGGGCTTTTTCTGCAGGGTGGTAGGGATTGGAGCCCTACTTTGTACATTAGACTGGTTCAGGATTATGGACTTGAAAGTGAGGTATGTGTTTATTGCATTTCATCTTCCTCTTTGCTTAAATAGATTTTGAAAAATAACAAAATTAGCTAAACTATGCCCTCTCTTGTGCATAGTTACATTTGACGAGTACACATTTATGAACAATAGATTCCTATGATAACCAGTAATCTGTGAGAGAGAGACAGAGAGAGATTCCATCTCTTTTTTTAACTAGTACATCTGACAATTTACATTCTTTTTTTCTAAATTGATTCCATAATAGGTTTTCTGCCTATATTTTCCTATTTTATCTATTTACTTTTTTAAATAGTTGGCATGGTATCCTAACTTTGTTATCCCCCTCAAGACCAGCTGAATCTATTCTTCAAATGTGATTCTCAAGATAGACTGAATCTGAAGCATCATTATTCACTGATAACAGTGATACATGCATCTTAGCTTTAGTGCTAGTCTAAGCATCCAGAGCTCAAGGAATGTCCTCCCACACAATCAGAATCGAATACTCCCCTAAACCAATTTGTTACATACTGTGGTATCACTTGACAAGAAGTGCTTACACATGTTTTTGTTTGGTTTTACTTTTTACCTAGGAGGTTGTGATAGTCAAGGTCTTTGCTTAATGTGATTTCCTTTCTATAGGTAGCTCAGCATCTTGCTTCCACTTATGGTGACAAGGCCTTCGAGGTAGCCAAAATAGCATGTGTAACTGGAAAAAGGTGGCCCATCGTTGGAGTGCGTCTTGTGTCTGAATTCCCATACATTGAAGCAGAGGTATGTAATTGGCTGGTTCTTAGTGATCTTTTTTTTTTTTTATTCTCCTCCTCCCTCAAATTAAGACACTGCTGGCTCTAAATTTAGTCTTGAACACCTGCCAAAATCTGAAATAGATAACCACACAACTGTGATCTTTTTAGTTACCTTTTACATTTAATTCTAACATTTGAGAGAATGGTGGTAATCTGAATTAAAGTAATTACAAAAAACTGACAATCCTTTAAGGACCAGTTTATTATTTTTTCCCCCTCTATCTTCTTTTTATCTCTATTTCTTGATACAATGCTTTAAATATAGTACTTAATAAATGCTTTTTTTCTGTGTTATACATATATTATCATGCAAAACACATTTCCATATTTTTCATTTTTGTAAGACAATAATCATATAAAATCAAAGCCCAAATAAACTTAAGCATTCATCTGCATTCTGAATCCAACAGTTCTTTTTCTGGAGGTGGATCGCATTCTTTGTCATAAGTTCCTCAGAATTGTCCTGGATCATTGTATTGCTGAGAGTAGCTAAGTCTATCACAGTTGATCAATCACAGGACCAGTTTAAGACCCTGCTAATATTAGACTTTGACAAATCACGTTAATCCATAGTGAAGTCTTCCTTTTTGGATCTCCTAGGACATATCTGTACCACTCATTTGAAATTTAATCACATCCTATTTTGTGACATTCCTTATGGTGTCTTAAATTGTTATTTAAAGCTTTCCAATGTTTATATATTGCCTACCCAAAAAGAGGATTAATTCCTTGAAGGCAGGGATGCTATCTTGTACTTCTTTTGTATCGCCCATAATACCCAACACAGTGCTTTGCACACTGTGCACTCACATATTTTATTGCTGTTATAATATGTTTTATTGTCGTCTCAAGGAATGTTATTAAGTGTATGTGTAAATGCAAAATTCTTACCATCTGGTTATTTACAATCTAAGTCAGGAAATACTATGTGGACCAAATTTAAGAAGTCTACAGATCATAGAATTATAGGATTTGGATAAAATATGAGTTATGGGATCATAGATTTGGGCTGGAAGGGACTTTAGAAACCATATTTCATCTAGCCCTTCCATTTTACATATGAAGAAACTGAGGATCAAGATCACATGGAACTGGGAAGTGAATTATCCTTTGAGAGGGATTTCCTGCTCTTTCTACAAAGAAAATAATTGAATAAATAACCTCTATACTCCACATAAGCAGAGAGTACATCCTTTCTGCTCATGTAATGAGGTGGCAAATGAGAGGCAGAGGAGATTTGCATTTTTATTCCATGTTATTTGAGAGTGAAGAGACCCCTTTTCCAGAGAGTCAACTTTTCAGATCATAATTTCTCAGGAAGCATGAAGTCATAGTCACTATTACTGCCCATCTTATATTAGTTGGGGGTCCCAAAAAGTAGAAAACCAAACTTTTATCCTTTGTTGACATATACATTTTTTGCAAGTGGTCAGTTACCTTTTAACTTTTGGGTACAAAATAACTTTTTTTAAAATGCCAAATACAGGTGAAATATGGAATTAAAGAATATGCATGCACCGCAGTGGATATCATTGCACGCCGTACTCGACTTGCCTTTCTGAATGTCCAGGCTGCAGAGGAAGCTCTGCCTAAGATTGTTGAACTGATGGGAAGAGAATTGAATTGGAATGATGAAAGGAAAAAGGTAATGAATACAGAATTTTACCACACTTTTCAAATAAGCACACTGGCTTCCAAATAAAACATTGGCTACTCTGCTATATTAGTGGGTGTTAGAATATTCTCCATTAGATTCTACACATTTTCATTGATAACCCTCTTAGAATGTACTGTGTAGTGAAACTCCTGTTTTCTGCTAATTTACCTTTTTCCCTTTAGTAGCAAAAATGTTCTTATAGATGATTCTCTTAACAAGCAATATGAAATGATGGCCCTGTTCCCAGACCTTCAAGTGCTTATTCAGTGAAGCTTCATTTTTGATCCCATATCCTCAGACCAAAAGAAAGCCAATTTATTCCAAGCTAAGGCTTAGATATAAAGAAGTAGTCTTACAGATTACTATTAAGGGCGAATCTGATAGGTATAGTGTCTCAGTAGGAAAGTTTTTTAGTACTTTATTTTCATGGATTACAATTAGCTCCAACCATAGTAATTTTCAGAAGCACAGCATTACTTGTCTACCTTGATGCTATTTCCATGCACATAGCAAATAGAACCACTGTAAAACAATACCAAGAACAAGTTTTGGTCTAACTGACTAACTATAGTCCTAAATATTGGGGTGAATTAAGGGGGGGAATAAAGAATAAAGGGAAAACAAGAAGAAAAGGTGACTAAGTAATTAAATTCAACATGTCCTGAACAGAATTCATTTTTTACTCAAAACTCTTCTTCCATACTTTCTAATTTCTGGTTAGGTACCAACAGCTTTGTGGTCATTCAAGTTTGTAAAATCTGAATTTGGGGGGAATGACTTTTCCTCATTCCTTGTAACCAATTAGTTGCTAAGTTTTTTTTAATTCTGCCTTCACAATATTTTTTTTTCTACTCAAATGGTGACCAGCATAGTTTAGGCTAGCATCATGGGATCAAAGCTGAGTAAAGCACTGGACCTGGAGTCAGGAAGACCAGAGTTAAATTCTTGTCTCTTATACTTATTAGCTATATGTTGCTGGGCAAGTTGCATAACCTTCATCTGCCTTTGATTTATGAACCGAAAAATGGGCATCATTGTAGCATCTACCTCAGAAGAGTTATTGTGAGGATAAAATATTTGTGAAACACTTAATGTAGTGCCTAGCATAACAATAGGCATTTAATAAATATTTTCCCCTTTTCTTACACTTCTCTTCATAAGATGGCAGATTTAAAACAAGAATGGACTTCAGAAGTCATTGAGTTCAACTCCCTTATTTTACAATCTAAAGAAATTGAGGCTTATATAAGATAAATGACTTGACCATGATCATACAACTACTAAGATTCTGAAGCAGGATTTGGAGTCTTCCTGACAATACTGCCTTACATCTGAACTGTTTTAATATCCTTCTAATGTGGCCTTCTTGCCTCCAGTCTCTCTCATCTCCAGTTTGTTTTCCCTCTAGCTGCCAAAATGATATTCCTGAACAACAGGTCCAAGTCTTAGCACTACCCTACTCAGGAATATCCACTGGTTCTTCTTCTTTTTTTTTTAACTAAACATAAACTCCCATTTGGTGTTGAAAGTCAAATCACCAGTTTCTAGTATCCCCCCCCCCAATTCTTTGTGTTTATTTTGTATGTAGTTTTTATTTACTTATCTGTATTAGTGTTTCCATTCTGGAAAACAGAACCTCCTTGAGGGCAAGAATTATTCTGTTTTGTCTTTGAATACTTAATGCTTTGTAGCATGCCTAGCATAGAGTAAATGTAAAATCAGTGCTTGTTGAGTAAATGAATGAATACTAGTTTTTTGTAACAATAGTAGTCAACATAGAGTGAGATAATCAGAATCACTTGCAATGGTCATCAGTACTTCTGAAACTTAAATTCAAAGTAAAATTTAATAAACATTGATTAAGCCCATTCTATATGTGCAAGGCACTGTCAGGCATCAAATCTATGAAGAGAATAAAATGGCCTGTTTTCTGCACTTATGCAATGTATGTGCTTGTGCAATTTTAATACAAGTTAGGGAACAGTGCAAGCAGAATAGAAATCCAGTTCAAGGGAAATATGAGAAAGGGAAGAGAAGAAACAGAACAGCTTAGCAGAGAAAGTGGCACTAAACCTAGACTTTGAAGAGAGAAAAGGATTCTTCAAGGTAGTGATGATGAGGGAGTATGTTCTAAGCCTGTTTCAAGAGCCCAAAGAATAGGTTTAGGCTTTTTTTCCCACCTAGTATGTCCAGAATAATATCTGCTGAACAATTCTCAAGCCCTTACCTCCAACACACTCAAGGAATGAGAATTCAAAGTAAATCTACTGTCTCCCAGTGGGTAGAATGTGACCAGTCTAGTTCATAGAATTCTCTTCCTCCATCTCACCTCCCACAGTCTGAATTCCTGGCACAAATTGAATCAACATCTCCTCACAACCAGATCTCAGGGCTCTCTTTCTATTCCTGCACATTCAAATCATTCCACCCATAACTTTGGAGTGAATCAATAACACACAGTCCTATATTGTAGAAAGTTGGGGAAAGCACAGAAATATCCATTTTTCCATGTAGTTCTAAGAAGTAACAAGATGTTATGTCACAGGGTGTCTTATTTTGATTATTTAACTAATATAGCTTTTTGCAAATATGTTAAAGAAATAATGATTGATTAATAGATGGATGAATTCATGATAGGATGACTTAAAGGATCCTCTTCCATCCCATGATCCCATTTTTTTTCAGTATTTTCATGAAAGTCCTTATGCCAGATTCCTACATTCCACGTCATATTGTGACTTCATTTTCACTCCTTGTGAAGAAATGGGCATTGGAGTATTTTGTATCATCTTATTTAAGTACTTGTTTACTTTATGCCATTGCTAACTTTATGTTTCAGATACCATAGCCACTACTAAATATAATAAATTATTTTGGACTGAGTAAGGAAACATTCCTTCTTTTATTTCTTAGGGGAAATAAAAAGAATTTAGATTTTGGAATTTCCTCTCCTTAAGAGCAAG
The DNA here is from genome assembly GCF_016433145.1 of Gracilinanus agilis. NCBI lineage: Eukaryota > Metazoa > Chordata > Mammalia > Didelphimorphia > Didelphidae > Gracilinanus > Gracilinanus agilis. Next base: position 270,067,999 of record NC_058132.1, on the reverse strand, counting down.
GATTATTTCACATTTGCTCCCAGTACTTTGTATGGTAATAGGTACATTCATTCTATAAAGACTTATCAAACTCTTGGTCATTGATGAAGTTGATAGAGCTTTAGGGATGTGATCTGTATTTTAGGCGGAACTCGATTGTGCAACAAGATTTCTATACTATGAAATGGGCTACAGGTCTCGATCAGAGCAATTAACAGATCTTTGTGAAATTAGCCTCCAGCCTGCTGATATTGAAAGGTACCCATCTTTTACATTTTCCTTTACTCTGGCTTAAAAAAATGACTGATGTGAGCAAATTTTTCCATTAATAATCATTATTTTCCAGGTACAAGAAGAGATTTCACATGTTTGATAAAGAGCAAAAAGGCTTTATTACCATAATTGATGTTCAGCGGGTGCTAGAGGTAACCTTGTTTGTTTGTACCTTCAAAATCTTTAATAAAATTACTAGAATTAATGCTTAATTGATGCTACCTTTACTCTTATTTAGAGCATCAATGTTCAAATGAATCAAAATACACTACATGAAATTCTCAATGAAGTAGACTTGAATAAAAATGGAGTGGTTGAACTCAACGAATTTCTGCAGGTGAGTTGTGGCTGCTTGTTTTTTTTTTTAATGAAAAAATATACTTATCTCTGGTCACGAAATGTTTAACTTGTTCTAAGAAATAGACCATTAACTACACAGTCCACTGAGAAATGAAGTAGTTCAAAAGTCAGAAATGCTTGTGTGTGTGTGTGTGTGTGTGTACATACGTGTGTACGTGTACACTGGACCTATGATTTGACTGTTTTAAGGATCTGCCTATCAATCAATAACTTCTTTTCAATTTATATTATTAGAGTTGCTTGAGGGTTGCCTGAATGGTTAAATGATTTGGCCAGGGTCCTTCAGTCAGAAATGAGACTTGAATCTGGCCTTCCTGGCTTCAAGGCTTACTTTTTATTCACTTAATATTCTATACACATACGTGTGCATGCATACTCATACACATTCATCTCTCCATATTTATATAACTATATATATACATATGTACACAAAAATTTATATATATATATATATATTCATATGCATTCATACAGAAATATTTGGGGAGTTGAGGAAGGAGAGCACTAAAAATAGATGTTTTAAGGAGAAATCAGAGAAAGTCTTGATTTGTGACTATAGACAAATCCGTGTCCATAGATTTATCAGATAAATCTATCTGAGCTAATGAAGGGCCTGCGTGAGGCAGAACATTTCTTCTTTCTCTTTGCAATTCATGTTTCTCTTAATTAAATTAATGAACCACTCAAATGTGCTGAGCCATTTAGATTAAATATAGGTTCTCATTGGGGTTAAGGATTTAACCTAGGAGCATCATTTTTTTAAAAGAACCAATCAATATCCCTTTTAGAGTAACCCTTGCCCCACTTTATCAAATGTCGAACTGTCATGCCTTAAGATACCTTAGCTATGCATTGTGTAGTACATTTTAAAAACTATATTGTATTCTTATAGGGATTGAAACTTGAGAAGCAAACTATAGGAAGAACATATTTTTTTTCATTTCAAGACCATATCTGTTATGGCATATAATTCAAATATTTATATTCTTTGTAATTCCAAACTTGAATCTCAATTCTTTAAAATTTTAATTGATGATAGAAACTTCAGATTTTCACTCAGTAATGAAATTGGGCCTGAAGATCATTCATCCACGCAAACACCTATAAAGAAAGATATAGACAAGTAATATATTTGTATCAGTCCACTTCACTCCACTTATATGAAGAGTTTATTTGTTCCTTACTAGCTAGGTTTGTTTTTGTAGTCTTTCTTGGGCAGGTATTCCAAATGACTGCCAGGTCTTTGCTGCATCATGGCAATGATGAATGCTGAACATGAGATAAATTAATGCTGGGGATTTTGGTCAATGTCAGCCCTTTCTTCACTGTGTCAAGTTAAACAAACAAGATCAAGGCAAAGGAAATGGTAATTGTCTCTCTGGAGATGAGCTGCAGATAAGAGCATTGTTGAATCTAAATGTAGAAAATTTCCACAGGTTGTGTCCAGCATTACAAAAAAGAGTTTCATTCTTCTTAAAACTGATTCTTTAACCCAGGCAGGCTTCAAAATGAATCAAGATTCTCATTTTGCCTTTAAAAATAGAAACCATTGAATACATTTTCTTAGTAATTATCAGAAAAATACTTGTATTATTATAGATTTTTGGAAAAATTTCCATCAAGTCATGTGCTTTCTCACATGTCAAAAATACTTTAAAAATTAATATTGAAAAAATGTGTATTTACATTGGAGTTGAAAGGTTGATTGAAGTCTTCTATCACAATCAGTACTCCCATTTTAGAGATGAGGATATTGAGATTCAGTGAGGTTGAATAATTTGCCCAAGATCATATGGAGAATTTGTTAGAATTTGAACAGAGGTCATCTAATGTCAGCACCAGTGTTCTTAACGTTACTCCACTTAGCTGTGTTTAGAGATCTTAACATCATGAGTGTCATGAATTGTGGTACTTAATAGTTGAATTAATTTGATTGGAGTGTAGTTGGAAAAATCGATGCTAAGAAATTAAATCCTTTTGCATGTTTTTTATAGAATTTCTTGATGATCAGGCTTTGACTTTTCCAACTCTCCATCATAAATTATATGTTCTAAATAAAAATGTTATACTGTAATTTAAAGCCTTTTTTTTTTAGAGCTAAGGAAACTATCCCCTATATGATCTATGGAAACTTGTAACTATTTAACTATACAAAATCATATCTGAGCAATTTTAAAACTTCAAAATTGACTATGGATCATGACAGAGAAGACAGTATTTTAGACATGATGCCATATACAAATCAACTCTGTTTAAAAAGATAATTTTCACTCCTTATGGTCATTTGTTGCAATAGGGTTTAAGGTCCTTGTAGACTAATATTAGTCTTAGCAATAAACTATTTATGGAAAGGTAAGGGTTAAAAAAAGGTACATTTGAATAGATAAGAGAAATTAAAATAAATTAATAGTAAAATTATTTTAAAAAGATTTAAACATTCTTGACAGTTGACACTTCTGGTCATATTTTAATGGTTTTTGCTGAATAATGAATTTGGGATGTTTTCTCTAAAATGCTCACAAGTGATTGAAACTAGAATCTGTCTTATACCCTTTAATCCTTTTACCCTCTATTGCCCCCTTTTCTTTTTAGTATAGTGTAGTTTCGAGGTTGATGTAAAAGTAGGCTAAAAAACTTTTTAGAGAAAAATATAGTTTGATATTTTATTATATATTTTATATAATATATTTACATATAAAATATGTTGCATATTTTATATGTTTAATATTTTAATGTATTTTATTTTATATATTTTTTACTTTTTATATAAAATATTTTTAGAAGATATGGAACCTATATTTATTTGTTTGTTTATTTAAAGCCCTTCCCTTCCCTCTTAGAATCAATACTGTGTATTGGTTCTAAGGCAGAAGAGTGGTAAGGGTGGGCAATGGGGGTCAAGTGACTTGCCCCAGGGTCACACAGCTGGGAAGTGTCTGAGATCAGATTTGAACCTGGGACCTCTGGTCTCTGGGCTTGGCACTCAATCCACTGAGTCTACCCAGCTGCCCCCTAGATTTATTTCTTAATCTTATTGACTATAAAGACTATTTCTAATCATCCTTAGGTGGGACAGTGATAGATGTATGACTTTACAGTTCAAAGGCTCAGAATTTTATGACTCTATTGTAATTAGCAATCCAAACCTTTGAATAATGCCTTTTGAAACACTCTTCAGTGTTAGGACTAACTTGTCCATTTCTGTCCTTGGAAGTTGTTCAGATATAAAAGCAATGGAATGTACAATCCAAAATGTGTAAATATATATTAAGGAACACTGTGGCTAGATATATTTTAGGTATGATGAATGATCAGAGCAATCAAAAAAATTAAAAGAAAAGTATTTGGGAAGATAGGGGTAGGGAAAGCAAATCATGAAAAATTGGCCAGTCTTGAATAGGAAAAAGAGGGGGAAAACCACATGTAAAATACTTATAATTGCCTAATGCTTTTCCACATGAAAACAAGTCCCTTGCCTGTTGAATGCATGTAATTTTGAGACTAATCAGAATTTTATCCATTGGCTAAAAAAGGAATTAATTAACTAACTGTGAGCTGTGGAGTATATTAATTCTTTAAGGTAGATTTTTGGGTCTAGTTTCAGGGACTTAAATGAAAATTCCTTTGAAAAGTCTTTAAGAAAGTTGACTTTAGAAATACCGAAGGAGTAAAGTACAGTATCATCCACTCCATTCCCCCTGTTAAATATGCGGTCATTGAGACTGTTTTGTCTATCTACCATCACTAGGATTGTTCTCATTTTAACAAATGGAATTCAAAAATCCAGTATTTAAGATACTCTCCAACAGCTCAAGTGGTTTGAAGACACATAATGGCAACAAGTGAGGTTGGCTTTCAAAGACACATTGATTTGCTCAGATAGACATTTCTCTAGAAATGATGATCTACCTGCCCCACTGATTGAAATTTCACCACCATGGAAGCATCTTTTTGCTTTTGCTCTCTGTAGCACCTGCTATGGTTTTTGATAGAGAACCCATTTATCTCAGCTTACAGTTTTAATAATTATTAAAGTGTCTTTCAGAATTGAATACTATGGCCTGGTGTGTGTGTGTGTATTTGTGTGTATTCTAACATGGTGAATGCTGTTTCTTTAAGCTGATGAGTGCTGTCCAAAAAGGAATGGTATCTGGAAGCCGTCTGGCAATACTCATGAAGACTGCAGAGGAAAACCTGGATTCAAGGTCTCCCATTCCAGTGGATCGAAGTTGTGGAGGATTGTGAGTCTGAGCAGATTATAAAACAAAACAAAAGCCAACAAATAACAGAAACAACAACAACAACAAAAAAAAAAAGCACTGTGCTAGAAACAACTCTTACTTCTCCTAACTAATGGATATGGGTAGCTACCATTTTTTTTTAATCACTGGGAAACATTCCAAACTTCTTAAGATCTCTGTGTTTGTCCCTGATTTGTAGTTGCCTTTCAGCATAGCTTATAAAAAGGGCATTTTACCTTTATATTTAATGCAGATCTTAATACTCTACTTTTGGCCTGTTAGAGTGGACATGCTTTTATGAATTTTCAGAGCAGGATGTTTTGGCAGAAATTCAAGGAAGAACTTGGAGATTTGCTGACACCTACCTGTGTTCATTAAACTTTTAGATAGCCTTTACTCTTGAAAAAGAAGGTGCATGAAGACTGACCCCTTTGGAAATGATAGTGTTTCCAAGGATTTCTTCCACCTTGTCCTCCTTGCCTTACTTTCACAATATTGTTCAATTTTCTATTTCAAGGTGTGACTGCCAAAACTCAAAAAAAAAAAAAAAAGTTTAGATCTGGTTTCAGGAGCAAACCACAAAGAGAAAGTCTGAAAGCTTCCCAAATCACAGGTATAGATAAGGATAGCATTGACATTTACTGAGTCTTACAGTGATAGTTTCATCTCGGCAGTTCATTTTTTTTTTTTAACAGTGGCTGCTGGTTTTTCTTTGAATGCTGAGGTTGCCAGGAAGATCCTTGATTTCCTTGCTTTGAGACTAGCATGGAAATGGCACATTTGGGCGTAACAAGGATTAACCCAAAATTTCCATCTCTTTATAGTAATGCTACAATTAATGGCAGAAATGTAGTTCTATTAGCACATGTATAAAAAGCACAAGTTTCAATCCCCAGATCTTACTTTTGAGGGAGCAGGTAATATTGTCTTAATATTGGTTTATACTGAGCCCTGCTGCACTGGTTTTGTGCACTTAGCAGAGAAATAGTGGCGGAAGAATAGAAATGAAATACTTTAGTTTGCTCATTCCAAATATTAACCTCAAGCACAAAGTTATGGTGCTGTTGTTATTTTTTTAATCCTTGAACATGTTTTCCCTTATGTCCTCTTAAAGAAAAAAACCTAATATTTTAAGGAAGGACAGTTTAGGCATATTTTTGTAGCTACTTGGTTTCTAGTTGAACTACCTTCACCTGATAGGCTGTCCCTTGGCTCTTCCTAGTGTGAAATGAACCCATTTGAGTTTTTGCAAGGATGAGGTTCTGTATATAGAAGCAAATACCACTCTTTGAGGGAAGCTTTTTACTACCACGCCTGAAAGTCTTAGTTTTAAAATCCAGTACCCAAATGGACAAACCAAAGCACAGAGATGTTTCCTTTTAGCATAAGACAGCATCTTAATGCCTTCCTTTGTCAACTCTCTCATATTTATTTCACTATTAAGATTCTAAATGGTATAAAAAAAGCCAGTAGTCTAAATCAAAATACATTTTTTTAAAAAAAGACCATTTCAATTCTGTGAACATTTTTTAAGTGCCTACTACTTGGACGGCACTGTACAAGACTACAGAGATGGAAAACAGCCTGCCCACAAGGAGCTTAGGTTTATGCCTTTGTCATAAGGGAGTATGCAATCAAGGCAATGATACATCTGGATGTCACTGCGACAGTCTTCTTTTAAGATTCCAGCCAATATTTTTCTAAATGGTGGTAGAAATAGGACAACTCAGTATTGCACTGAAAACATAATAAATTCATCTGTCTAAAGCCTAAAAAAGCCCTGACAGGCAGAAAAGTTATTTTCAAAATAAATTCTTTATTTTGTGTGTGTGTGTGTGTGTGTGTGTGTGTGTGTGTGTGTGTGTGTGTGTGTGTGTATTTGCCTGGGGTGAAATATTGTAATTTTGTGTGTTTGGTTTCCCTCTCTTTTTCTTCCTCTAGTTAAATCAAGATAATGATGACTTGTATCTCCCTCAACCTAATACAGTAGGAAATTGACTTTTGCTTAGGAACTCAGATTCCTTTGCTAGATCTGCATTTGTTAGATAGGCCTTGTGCATGTTTAGCTGGGAGTGAGGCCTTGCATCAGTTTTCTTCTGAAATCTGCTGAGTCTGAATCTGCACTTCTTCACGAGATCTAGAAACTTGTCTTGAGAATTGGCTGGTGCCAACCATTTTTTTTTCAAACTGTGAATAAAGTATACAGGCATTTTTGTGTCATGTCTTAAATTAACATTCGAGGGGATACCTGATAATAACTTTTGGAAAAATCGACTCCTCCCTGAAACCTATTCCAGTTAGTCTTACGGAGTGATTTTTGGACACACTTTTACAGGGGTTGAGCTGAAAAAAATCCTGTCTGTGTTGAAAACTGTGTAGGTGATGTGAACAAAAATAGTTCTCCACCATAGTAGTAGCAATAGTAATAAAATAAGGCCTGTTTATAGACCATAGTTGTCTGCCACATAAGCAGTGTACCATTTCTTGATTTCAATCAATGTATCCTGAGTAGAACTTCAGGATTTCTCCTGCATGCCCCTTTATTCTGCTTTAAATTCTGGCTTTGTTTGGCCTTTCTTCGTGGTATGCGGAATGCTAGCTTTCTCTTGTACTCTGGCAAAACTACATTTTTATTTTTGATAGGTTAAAAAATGCAAGGGTCGATCATTGAATTAATTATCCCACATTTTATGTATTTAAGAAAAAGCTGTTGGCATATGAATGTAATAATGGTGAAACCAATGCAGTTGTATCTTTGTACTGTTTTGCATTATTTCAGTCCTATGGGTGGTCCAGGGGAAAACCGTCCTTACTATGTGTGAAACTAGAAACAAAATACCAACAGCTACAAGCGCTGTGCTGGCGTGGATAGACATACTGCATGTTTTTACATGTGGCACTTTTATGTATTATGTTAGGTTATTGTTCTAGATTGGACTGTTAAATACTGTGTTTGAGGCTGGGTTGTCATTTTTATAACTGTCTTGGTGTTTTATTGCCATTATTTATTACTTTTGATATACAGAATGAGCTGCATGCATTTATAGAGCAATAAGAGGATGTATTTAATGTGCCTTGTTTTTAACTGAATAAGAACTGAAAGCATGAATCAATAAAACTGATTAAAATGGTCCACTCACTGGCATTTTGATGTTCCTGGCAGTCACAGAAATAACTTTGATTAGTCTTGAAGTTGGAAAAAAAAAAGTTTGAAAAATGTTTTAAGAAACTGTATTTTTTAAATGACATTTATTTGTTATTTTTTTAGCTCTGAATTTTGCAGAGCTATATCAGAAGTGAAATCTCTGCATTAGACAGATTTAATTTTTATGAGATAGCCTGAATTATTTGTATTAATTTGTAGCTGAAGCCTTTAGGGCATGAGTTCTATATTTGTGCAATCCTGTTTTAAAATTACATCCAGCCTATTACAGCTCTGTTGGGTTTTTTGTCAACCAGAGCCTTTCAGACTAAGCGTTCCCATGCACACTGATGAATTTTATCATAACTAAAATCAATAGAAATGAATGGGAAAGATTACATAATCCATTTTGATCATCTTACATGTCAAGTTAGTGCAGGGATGCCAAGTGTTGATAAATGCTCTGACTGAAAAAATGCTATATATTTTCATTGTCAGTAAATCAGTAAAGCTGTTATCGGTTTAAACACAAATTTTAGAATGCCTGTATTATTTTATAGGTTTTTAATTCACACATATAGAAGGGAATATCTTCAACATTTATAGTTTAGACTTGCTGCACGAAAGCATTGTGTGTTCAAGTGCACATGTGCTCTTCGGAAGATTCCGTGAAATTGTTGTTATAATATTTAGAAGTATGAGTTTATAGACAGGCTTTAATAATGAATAGTCTGGTAGTCATCTGGAAGAAACTTTTGGGGTGGAATACGTTTTTTTCCATTGGTCTAACATGTCAAATCATTGTAGCATTAAAATTTGCCTGAATATGCTGATCTTACCTTTTAAAAATGATTGTGAAATTTGGTGTATTCAAAGAAGCAAGAAATATGTTATTGACAAAGGTGTTTTTTAGTTGCTGCCTAAAATGGATAGTTTCTACCTGTCTCAGTCTTCTCCTAATGACATGGGAAAGGGAAAAAATCAGCAGACTATGATGCCCTCACAAGGAAAAGATTTTTACTTGTTAAATAAAAATAGTGAAGCCTTTAAAAATTTTTAGGCCCTTTATAAGCCACCTAACTTCTGAACAGAAATGAGTACAATAAAATGTATAAGAGCTTTAATAACCCTGGAGATATTCATGTGGATATTTAATAAAGAAAATAATTCTGTGTGGAGGCTTTTTTTTAAGTCTCAATAGTTTTTCAGTCTCTTAATTACTTAACCTATAAGAATTGAATTTGTTTGTAAAATGCTGTTTTAGGAGAATTAACAGAGCAAGCTTCACTCCTTCATATAATAATAACAATGATAATAATAACAACAACTAACATTTATATAGCCAGACACTATGTTAAGCACTTTACAATTATTATCTCATTTAAGCCTCAAAACCTTGGAGGTAGGTGCTATTATTATTATTCCCTTTTAAAATTTGACATTGAAGTGCCCAGTAGCTTAGGACTCTAGATTATAGGACAAATCTTTTCTTCCAGTTCCTTCTTACCTTTCTAACCAATTGAATCTACAACTTTAGTAAAATTTAAGGTGTTTACCCTGCTTCACTTATATTTGCAATTTTATAACTTAACAGAAATGAAGAATGAATGCCATAATCTTATGTTTTGTGTATTTAGAGCATGATATAAAACGTAACTATTTTTAAAAGCTTGGAACCAAGTTGATTTGACCATTGGACGTATGAACCCAATAGATCCAATTATGTATGGTTACAAAAACTGCTACCATTAAAAAAAAGACCAAAAAAACCCTCTTAAAATCTATCCCTAATAAAAAAAAAACTTTTCAAACTGATTCCTTTAATTTATATGGTTTTATTTATTGACTTAGTCCTTAATTTTGGAATGGATACCAAGAAGAAGAAGATAGTAGACTTCCTTTTGCTATAGATGTTCATAAGATAAATATACTGGTTTATGGGAGATTCTTCTTTACAGTAGAAAGCCACTTCTTCATAGTAATACTTTTTTTTTTTTGGTGTTGTTATATTTAGTTTGATGTTGGACTCCCCCCAGTCCCCTCTTCCTGTTTCTCTAACTAAATATGGCACATTTAATCTGGTTTTACAAAGCTACCTTCATCTGTTTGTCT
>NC_058132.1:270047892-270052892 GCF_016433145.1 Gracilinanus agilis | reverse complement strand
AGTTTTAATAGCCCATTGTTGCTATTGGACACAACTAAGATGTCATAGCAATCTTTGTTCACTGATCTATTTAGAGTAAAGAAGGATGTTAATTATGGCTTATCCTTTGTGGTGTAACAAGTACTTTTTACTAATCCCACACTGTAAAAAAAAAAAAATCTCCTTTGCCCTTACCCCCACCTTATTTCCCATCTCCCCCCCCCTTTTTTTTTTATCATAAAACAATTCTAGACAGCAAGAGTAGTGTGTTGCTTAGGCTAAGGCTGGGCTGTTAGCTAAATTAAGCCATTGTGACTCAAAATCCTCCTTTAATAAGGTTCATGCTGTCTACAACTTCATCATTTTCTGCTGAATGATAATTACTTTATTCAATCATGTTCAAGGTTTTAGTGAAAGCTAGCATTGATTGATTAACTTCAATTACCATGCTTACATTTGCATAGATAAAAACTGCTTTTCAATTTGTGAGTGGCACGCCAGTGGAAACCCTGTGCTGATATTTGCATTTCAATGTGAACAGTGAAGAATAAAGGTGGAAGAGAGGTCTGATCAGTGCTAAGCCCTTTCTGCTTCAGTGCTTAAGCATTTTTCCATAAACACTCTTGTTATGATGTTAGTTTGTTCAAACCACTCTGAGGTAACTGATGGAGGCTCCTGTTTACAAGCTTGCATGACAATTTAACAGTATGGATTGGGGAAAGTGAGCATTAGGACTTCCTGCAGCTTCTTGGGCCATGCCACCAGGTAACTCGGACTGGAATATGCTCCCAGATTGCTACAGTAGAAATCCAGATCCCTCTAGTTTCCTTGTACAGTGGCCGCATTTTCCAAACCCCAAAAAAATCAGGACACCTGGTCTGACAAAGGATAGTCCTTTTGCCAAAGCCTTGTTTAAAGTCTACTTTCTTTTCTTGAAATCAGGACTGTCCCAGAAAATCTGGCACGTATGTTCACCATACTTAAAACGCCACCTGGTCAGATACTGATTGACACTCAAAACTTTGCCTGCTTTTATGAGTCAGTGCTATTTTCAGGGAGGAATCTGCTGGTTTAAAGAACAAAAACACTGATTGCCTTTCAACTGTCCAATTCCTGTTTAGGAGGATCTGGACTGTGACCTTATTGAATAGCCTTTATGATAAACAAAACAAAACAAAACTGAGTGTCAGTGAGTAGCGAACAGGAATTTACTACCTAAATTAGTTTGTGATTGTTTTTCATAACTCTAAGACTTGTTATGTTTCTAGACCCCTTAATGGAAAACAAAAAGCAAATCTGAGTAAAGTATGCCCTTATTTGCCATTTTTGCTCACTGTAATTTATTCCTGCCCATATTTTTCTTTCATAGATTCTAGAAATCTGTCTTTTTTTTTAATAAAATCACCAAAGCCTAAAACCTCTTCGCTATTTCCCCTCTTTGTAGTCTTTAAGATATCCCCTCTCTCCCATTAGTGTCACAAACGAATGTGTGCCTTCATAGTTGAAAACATAGTGACTATTGTGCAGCCAAAGGGGTTAATACTTGGTTTCCTGATAGGACAATGATGTCTGACACTTAGTTATTTGTATAACCTGCAGTCCTGAGATAATTCTTGGCTAGAGAAGGAAGATTTCCCTTGATGGGCATCTCAAGGGGTAGCTAAGTGGATGGAAAGCCTACCCTTGATATGGGAGGTCTTTGGGTTCAAATCTTTTCTCAGATACTTCCAAGTTGTATAATTCTGGGCAAGTCACTTTACCTCAATTGCCTAGTCTATCACCACTCTTCTGCCTTGGAACCAATACTTATATCAATTCTAAGAAGAAGGTAAAGATTAAAAAAAAAACAGTCACCTCAAACTATGGAGGGCAAGAAGTTAATTTGTATTAAAATAGAAAATCCAGTCAAACTGAATCTATGTATAATTGTCTTTGTAATCTAGTCTGTTTTCATTTAAAAATAAATTCTTCAAATCATTTTGTTTTTAACACATAGGCTTCTTTAACAGAGTCCAAACCTGATATACTTGAATGAAATTCTAGTTTCAGCAAAAAGTTTTGTGCCTTTCATACAGTTCAAGTCAGTGTAAGAGAAAAGATGGCCCTCTTTCACTAAAATGTTATTTTATTGAATGTTGTTACCACGATGATCTAAAACTATAAAGAAAAATGCAAGTAGTATGTCTTTCTATGAACATTAATTCAGAATGCTGTCTGAATTCTTCATCCCCATTTATACCATTCCAAGATCAAATGCTGCCTTCCTCTTTGCAAACTTACTATTTGGTGTCTTGTTTTTCTTTCATGTTTAATTGATTCTCTTTAAAACATCACCATCACTTCTCAACGACTTCCTCTGGCTCGAATCAAAACCTCCCTTTGTAACAGAGAAGTATAGTTAAGCAAATAAATGAATACTTGGTTATGTTTGAAAATATAAACCTATAGCCCTCTCCTCCAACTTTCCCTTGAGAGGTATTCATTATCAGGCCCCTGAAGTTAGGACTAGTCTATTGCATTCATCAGATGTCTGCAAATGTTTCAGGGTTATTTACTTTATATCACTTCTTGTATATCCTTTATATATACTTCTTATATCACACATAAACACTTTTTCCTTTTATATACTTTGTTTCCTGATACTACACTGTGCATCAGTCTATACAAGATTTGCAGTTTCTGAATTTTCCATGTGCATCATCTCTTCCAGCCTATTAATTTCCCTAATTCTTCTGCCCTCATTTGTTCATCTATTCCTCAATTAATGGGCACTAAAACTTTTCAGTTCTTGGATAAGTGTTGCTATAAATATTTTTTCATGTATGAGATTATTTTATCTTTGATTTCCTTAGGGTTGATGGGTAGTAGTGCTATCACTACATCAATGAGTACATACCATTTTGTGTTTATACTGTAGAATTCTAGATTATTTTCCCTAATTATTGCACTAATTCACAGATCACGATGCAATTGTGTTCCTGCCTTTTCACAAATCCCTTGAACAATTTTTTTTAAGTTTGTCAGCTTTGCTAATTTGGTGGATGTCAAATCTCAGGATGTTTAATTTGCATTTCTCTTTTTATGACTGATTTGGGTCATTCTTTTATGTTTTTTGAATGGTTTCATATCTCTTTTTGAAAACTATGGTCATATCCTTTGATTATTTTTTTATTGGTAAAATGCTTTTGTTCTTATATAATTGTATATGTTCTCTATATGCCTTAAAAGGCAGTCCCATATCAGAAATATTTGTTATAATTTTTTCCCATAATAAAATTGCTTTTCTCCTAATTCTAGCTGCATTGACTTTGTTTGTGCAAAAAAACCTTTTCAATTGTATGTAATTAACATATTGACAACTAGATCTTTTGGTTTTTATTACTATCTTGGTCACTGGTTCAGTTAAGAATCCTCCTCTTATTGTGCAAGCTATTTCCCTCCTCTTATTCTCTAATTTAAAAAAAAATGATATGACTGTTTTAGTCATGTGTCTATTTGGAGCTTAATGTGGCATACATTACAAAATGTTGATATAAGCACAATTTTTGCTAAACATATTTTCCAATTGTTCCAGCAATGATGACTAGGGTGGCTTCACCTCAGTAGTTAATAAGTAGTTCTTACATTTATCAAACTATCAGATTAAATTTCTTTTCTATCTTTCTTATTTAGTTTATTTCAGGGCTTAGTTTTCTTTTTTTTAATAAAATAGACTATGGCCGTATTCCTTGCAGGATTCTAGCGGTTTTTCCCATGGAGTATTTCCCCAATCATGTCAATATAAAATGACCTTTAATGTAGCTCTGTGCATGCTGTGAGGTGGTGACATGACATAGTGGAAATCCTAGTCTAAATCCTAGCCCTGCTTTTACCATTAACTAGCTGTGGAACCCTATAGAACTCTCTTGACTGTGCCTCCATTTCCTTATTTGTAAAATGGGGGAGTTAACCTCATTTTCTATATTCTCTAAATTCTCTACCAGCTCTAAGACTCCAATCTACCCATCTATTTCTACTTCTTTTGGTGGCCAGATGGAATCAAAGGCCCCAAGTTGATGCCTTATGTCAAATCTGGAAATCTTTTCATAGCCCTGGGTAGATATAAATATAATTCAGTTCAAGGAATGTGTTTTGTGTACCTGTTATGTACAAGATTTTTGCTAGGCACTGTGAGTGAAATGAAGAATAAGAAATGGACCCTGGCCTTATTCATCTTATATTCTATCACCTTAAATTAGCAGTCATTTAATATTTGAGCAAATGAGGACATTCTTGATAATTACTTTCCCATGTAGGCATCTCCTAAAATGCTAGAGGACACTTTATTTTTCAAAGATTTTTTTTTCAATTTTGATTTCCCAATTATCTTTCCTCCTATCCCTCTCTCAGATAGTGAGCAATCTAATTCCCTCACCACGGTGACATTTCCAAACTTTTTCTTCCCTATCAGATTTCCTATGACTTTCCTTCTTTCAATTCTCTCAGCTGACAACCTTGCCTTAATTTGCACTAAAAAATTTGAGGCTTTATGTCAGTAGTTCCTTTTTCTCCCTCCTCATCTCACATCACTCAATCTGCTCCTTCACCCCTGTGCCACATGAAGATGTAGGCTTTTTCCTTACCAATACTAACTATACATACATGTTTGATTCTTGGAGGTGGTGCAATGGGTAGGGCATTGGCCCTGGAATCAGGAAGATCTGAATTCAAATTCAGCTTCAGGTACTAGCTAGAAGTGTGTCCCTGGGTAAGACACTTCACCTGTTTGCCTCAGTTCCTCAACTATAAAATGGGGAAAAAACAGCAGCTACCACCCCAGATTATTGTGAGGATTAAATGAGATAATATTTGAACAGTTTTTGGCATAGTGCCTTGTACATAGCAGGCACTAACTAATCCTTCCCTCCCTCCCTCCCTCCCTCCCTCCCTTCCTTCCTTCCTTCCTTCCTTCCTTCCTTCCTTCCTTCTTTCCTTCCTTCCTTCCTTCCTTCCCTCTTTCCTTCCTTCCCTCTTTCCTTCCT
>NC_058132.1:269949181-270043016 GCF_016433145.1 Gracilinanus agilis | reverse complement strand
CCTATATATTTTTACATAAAATATATCTAACACATATAAATACATTTATATGTAAAACATAAATATATAATGCTTATATGTTTATATTATATTTATTAAAATATCACTTATGAAAGTATTACATAATTGTATATTAATTTAATTTAATTAAAGTGTTTAGAGCAGTGATGGGCAAACTACAACCCATGGGCCAGATGGGGGGGCCTGAAATGTTCTATCCCCCCCAACATTATTCCTAATCTGATGAATATAATGAGTAGGATACAGTACAATGAAACTTGGAAAGAGTTGCCTTAGAAACAGACTGATAGATGAGCATTTCCTTTGGCCCCCTCTTTAAAAAGTTTGTCCATCACTGGTTTAGAGTCTTTTTAAATGAGACCACAAGAACCAACTGAAAAATCAATAAGTTAAATTTTTTTTAAAACCCTCACCTACCGTTTTAGAATCAATATTGTATATAGATTCTAAGGCAAAAGAGTGGTAAGGGCTAGGCAATGAGGGTTAAGTGACTTGCTCAGGGTCATTTAACATTTAGAAAGTGTCTGAGGCCATTTGGCCCCAGGACCTCTCATCTTCAGGCTTGGTGTTCTGTCCCCTGTGCCACTTAATGGCCCCACTCTGGTATCTTTGACAAGAAAATCCCAGATGGGGTCACAAAGAGTCAGACAGGACTGAAAACAAGTAAACAACAATAACAAATAATACCTATCTCAAAAGTATCCTAAATCTGAACCTTTAAGAATCATAAGGATGAGACATCATGTGGTATAGTGGATAGAGTGCTAGACTTGGAAATCATAAAGACTGGATTTCAAAACCTGCCTCAGACACTTATTAGCTTGTGTGATCCTAGGCAAGCCCAGTGATGTCAAATTCAAACAGAAATGGGATTTCCTGATCTCTGAGGGCCATATATTCATTTAAAAATGTAATTAGAATAAAATATAATTTTAAATTAAGTTTTATATTTATATTTAAATAAAAAATAAAATTATATATTATAATAAAAATTAGCTATTTAAAAATTGTATTTATTTTGCTAAACATTTCCCAATTATACTTTAATAAGGTGTGGGGAGCATTCAGGAGTGTCCCTGACCCATGTCTTTTATACGTCTGATTTGGCCTGTATGCCTTTCTATCCTTGTGATGACAGTAGTATCTATATCCCGGGCTGTTGCGGGGATAAAAAGACAATATTTATAAAGGACTGGGCAAACCTTAAAGTGCTTTATAAAGTACTTTATAAAATTATAGATGGAAAAAAAATTAGGCTTCTCAGTTCAAATGGTCTCATTGACGTGGGCGTCCTTCCTCCGATGGCAAAGATAGTATTGGGGCCGCCCCGCCAACCTGCCATGGCTCCTTGTTCCTTTCTTCGCTGGCTCTTGTGGTCTCACTCGGCACAAACAGCCCAAGACAGCATTTTTGTGGAATCTGAAAAGAGGTAACAAAAAACCAAGGTCCCCAATTCCCAGTTTACTTCCCATACTCCCATGACCGAGTGCTTGTGATCTTCTTGTGCCGACCTGGACAGGGATGAACGCTAGCTCACTGGGAAGCACCTAGGGAAGACGAGGCATTTTGCTACGTCTTGGGGCTACAGCGGCAAAGAATGAAAAGGTGTCTAGGGGAAGGGAGGAAAGATGGGCTCCTCCTACAGTAAAAGGTGGGAGGAAAGATGGGCTCCTCCTACAGTAAAAGGTAGGGATACATCGAGCAGAGGCACGGGCTCTATTGGGAGAATTAGAAGATTCTAGCGAGCATTTATAGAGCACCTTACAAATATTCTGCCATTTTACTCCCATGACAGCTCTGGGAAGTAGATGCTATTATGAGCTCCATTTTACAGATGAAGAAACTGAGGTAGGTAGAGGTTAAGTGATTTGCCCAGAATTAAACAGCCAGCAAAGGTTTGAGGCAGGGTTTGAACTCACATTTGCCTAAGTCCAAGTCTGTCACTCTCTCCATTTTAACTTTAGCCGATGATTCCCTGTAATGGGATTATGGGAGAACATGAATAGGAGTCACCCAGAACAGGGCAGAGATGGACAGATTCCTTACTGTCTTTGTCCCTGGGGAAAGTATGCTACATTGATGGTTCTACTGGAATATCTGAGCTCAATTTTGTCCATCTATGAAATGGGAAGGGTATATCATACTTCATTCATGGGACTATTGGGAAAATGAGATATTTGATCCTGGTGAGATTCCCTATAGCACATCAGCTACATAACACATTCATTTTTTTCTCCTACATTATTTGCTCATTTTAATTTAACAACCCTTAAATAGAATGAGTTTCTTCCAATCCCTGAAAGAAGGGAAGCTGCTAAGAAATACAAAAAGCATGGAACAGTCAAAAGTGGGGAGTCTTTCTGGTGGTGCCATGAGAAAAAAAAATCCCCATCTATCCACCGGATCTTTTTTTTAAAAATGACATTCCAATGACAGTCACATCTCCGTGTGTTTGTCGGAGTTGCTGCTCTGCATGAGGGCGCTGCGTACTGTATTGGGATGTATGATACAGATGGCACCTACAGTACATTTATATAAAAATTTTGTCCTCCCCTCAAAAAAAAAAGATATATTTGCTTACATTGGCTTAAGGCAGATGGATAGACAAATCCGTCTCTGATATTTAATACTAATATATGAATGTGCAAATGACTTATAACAATAGGTTTGTTTTCTAAATCCTAATGCAACGGTTGCCATAAGAACACAAATTATGTGTACATTTTAATGCATCTATGCTTCATAATTATGCATGGTTGTGTGCTGTTATAATTGACATAAAATATAAAACAGGTCAAAGAGCAGCTATTAAAACTATTTTTCATGTTGCTTCCTGACAGCTGGCGCCATCAGTGCCTGGTACATTTAATAGGGCCATACATAGAAAGCACAGATAGTTATATAATTTCAGCCACATTAAAGGCTTCAGAATTTGTAACCTAATTATTTCAAACATTGTTTTAAAGCAGATGATTTTATTTGAAAGTTTTCTATTTTGAGACCAAACAAGTGGAATACTTTAAAGGAAAAAACCAAACCCAAATAAAAAAACACCTCCACCATGTTTTTTGTCTGTATGCACGTTTGTGACTGTTCCCTTCTTTGAAAACTTCAGACAGCTGCAGTGGAAAGATTTCATTTTATCGAAGTAGCAAACAAAGTTAGCCTCCACTAACTCTTTATCTAGAAACTAAATTTCTGCTTCATCTCTCTCTGGCCTTCTGTATTTTTTTTTCAATGCACTTAACGGTCATTTGGCCAGCATCTCATTTCCTAAAGGGTTCCATGGGAAGAGAAAATTTCATTCTCTAATTACTTAATTCACACAAAGACCCTGAGAGTGAGGTGAGCCTTAATATCCTTACGTAGCAAAGGGAGGCTAAGCCACTTGCCGAAGGGCACTCAGCAAGACATGGCTGGTCCTGGAATTGGAACTCAGAATGCCTGACTCTAATGTCTGAGCTCAAACCCTTGCCCCCACTGCCTCCAATATTTGTAATTCTCTCCAGGTACTGAAACTATCTTTTCTTCCTTAACATAAAACTCCAGGAAAGTTTTGAAAAAGTAAATGTACCAGATAAGACAACAAACATGCAAAAAGTGACCTATGGAATACTAAAGAATTCTGGAAACTAAATAAAAGAAATTAAGACATAGAATCATAATTTTTCCCCATTGCTATCACTCTCAAATTAGATGGTATACTTCTTTTGTTTTTAGATCTTCAGTTTTAATAAAGATTTTTACATTGTGTTTTATGCTTCTGTTTTTAAATCTAATTTTAATAAAGCTTTTTACATAGTGTTTTATAAGGTATCCGTAGGTCTCAAATCCAAATGGCAAGGAAAGATACTTTCTCATTTCTAAACAATACACCATTTTGTTCTGAGTTCTCCCCCTTCCCCCTCCTTCAATTCCTTATTTATATTTATTTACAGATAAGCATATGCCGGTGACATGCTAAATAGGTAGGAGGGGGATATAGTGATACATATTTAACAAGTGGCTCTCTAGGGAAAGACATGTGCCCAGAACACACTTTTAAATTTAATCTGCATTATTAGCATTATCTCAATCATTTTACTAAATCTAGACAATCCTCAAAATAATAAATCCAGCCCTAATTTTACCACTTGTCAATTTCTGAAGTATAAATGCTCACACTGAAAATTTAACAATCTAGCCTGGTAGCTCCAACACACTCTGGGTATTCCCCTTTGTACACACACTTCTTATTTCAAAACTCAATATCCACAAAGTAGTTGTCGCAGAGCTTATAAATCAGGGGAATTGGTTCTGGTGTTGTTGAGTTATTCCAATCCTGTCTGACTCTTCATGACCTCATTTGGGGTTTTCTTGGCAAACACGTTGGATTCCTTCATCTGCTCATTTTACAGATGAAGAAACTGTAGTAAACAGGGTTAAGTGACTTGCTCAGGATCACACAGCTAGTAAGTGTCTGAGGTTAGGTTTAAACCACTCAGGAAGATGAATCTTTCTGACTCCAAGTCTGGCACTCTAGCTACACTGTGCCACCTCACTGCCCCAGGGAGCTGGTTCAGTGTACATTAATTACCTGCTGATTCGCTTAGAGAATTTCAAGTCACCTCCACCTTATGTTTCATTAAATGTTCTCCCTAATCATTACTTCATTTCTCACTCTCTATTTTGTTCCTTTATTGCTATATTTTAATTCACTGCTTTTTTTCCCCTGGTTCTTCTTTGTCTCCTTTTTCTGCTCAGTTGTATCTCTTTCCCAAAACCAGAGTTTTCCACAGAATGCTAAAGAATAACATCTGAGCAATCAGGAAGAACTGTGTGTTAACTCCTGTAGAATTCAGAGGAGAGATTTGATCAAAGCTAATTTCTTGAGTTAATTTCTGTTAAACTGTCATTCCTTTCCTGAAATTATTCAGTTAAGTATAAAAAGAGTATTAAAAGCCTCGTTCAGCAGCGGTAGAAGGAGACCAGAGATGTGTCTTCTGGTCCTGGTATAAACACTGACTCTGTGACCTTAAGTAATTCTCTTCTTTCTGGACTTCAATATTCTCTTCCCCAAAATGAGAGAATAAGAATTGGATGAGCTCCATTGCCCTTCCAATTCTAATTGTCTGTGAACCTATTCAAAATTCAGTCCTGTTAATAATATTAAATTAAAAAAATTCTTATTATACAACTTTGAAAGTTTTACCATATTTTAAAATATGATTTTATTTTATTCTGGGGCTAACCTCCAACACTGAAAAACAATTGAAAGAGGAGAAAAGGAAAACTGAGGAGAGATAAGAAGAATCAAAGAGCCTTTTATCTCTCTCTGCAATGTTTGCCCTTCCCTACTTCACTATACTATTGCCTGGCAACTCATAGATTAAATACTTATTCAGCTCATTAACAATAATAGCTGGCTTTTATATGGAGCTTTAAGGTTTGCAAAGTATTTAATAAACATTACCTGATCCATACAACAACCTTGGAAGGTAGAAGCTCTTATCATCCCCATTTTGCAGATAAGGAAACCAAGGCAGACAGGTTTACTAAGTGCCAGAGGCAGGATTTCAACTCACATCTTCCATATTCCAAGTTTTGTGCATTATCCATTGTCCCACTCTTCCGAACCCTGACTTCCATTCAAAATGAATTGGTTTTATCTTGTTGCTTTGACAATGCCTATTTTCTTATTGTTGCTCTTGGTTTTTTGTGTTTGTTGTATTTTGCTTCGGAAGATGTGGAATTGCTCAGTCCTCTAAAGGGCAACCTTAGGTAAACAACAATGACCACCACCAAAACCAGTGAGAATTTGTCCCAGCTCTGCCACTAACTTGGTGTTTGGCAGTGGTCTATCTCCCTACCTTCTTAGTTTCACTTTTTTCCTCCTTCTGTCATCTGAGAACATTTTTTTTTCTTCTGTTTGACCAGTGGGCTTGATCATTAGCTTCATTAGTCTAAATTTGTCTTTCCAAAGAACAGCCACCATGTCACTCCCTCTGATGAAGAAATGTCTGTGGCTCCTCGTTGCTTGGAGGATAGATTATGGACTCCTCTTGATTGTTTTAGAGCCTTTACACTGGCTATAACCTGGGCTTCCTGACTTATTTCACGTCACTCCTCTCACTCTCTCTCCATGGCTTATTTGCTGTCCCCTAGCAATGATATTCTATTTCCTCCATCCACGCATTTCACAGTCTCCCTCTGCCCTGCCCTGGAATCTCCCCTTGCCCTTACCTCTTGAAACCCCTATCTCTATGCATGGCCAAGCTCAAATGCCACACGAAGCCTTTCCTGACTGAAAATAAATCTGTCTGTGTTTTGTATTTATTTATCTGTGTACATGTTGATTCTCTCTCATGGACAGAATGTAAGCTTCTTGTGGGGAAGAGACTATTTTAGTTTTTATTTTCATAGAGAAAGCTAGGTATAGTGGATAGAATGTAGAATTTGGAATCAGAAAGACTGAGTTCAAATGATGCCTTAGGCATCTAAGAACTGAGACTGTGGGCAAGTTACTGAACCTGTGTCACCTCAATTTCTTCATCTGCAAAATGGGAAGAATAATAACATGTTTCCCAGGGGTTTTGTGCTTATATAGTGACATATATATTTTAAGTGCTATATAAATGCATATTATTATTATTTCTTCTCCAATATATAGCACAGATACAATAATTGCTTGTTGAATTGAATTGAAATGAATTGTGTACACGAATCCCTCTGATATTTGACCAGGGTGTTAATAGTTTTTCATCATGGCTATTGAAAAACAAAATATGTTCTTTGTTAAGATGAAGCATGTAACATGTGGCTCACAACTAAGTATAGCCTGGAACCAAATTAAAATGTAATTGGGAAATATTTAGTGAAATTAATAAAAATACACCAAAACTAGATAATATTGCATTTTAAAACTAAGTAGATAGATAGCCCACAGGAATAAGTAGACACATTTCTAGGATTAGTGGCCCCCATTGCTATTGTAAGTTTTATACCACTGCTATAGTGAATAGAGAGCCAATATGATGTGGGTTCAAATCCTGATTTTGACACACTGTGTAACAATCCTAGACAAATCACTTAACTTCTATATTCTTTAAGTGTATAAGTTACCAAATTATACTGGTAGGAATTTTCTTCCTTTGACAATTTTTTTACCAGTGAAATCATAGGTCCAGTCCCTATCCCTAATCTCAATCAGTAAGGATTTACTAGTTGAAGGCTGATGTTTGCCTTTTACCAAGGATCATTTCAACCCATCATGAATTGACCTTCTTGTGTATTACCTTCTTAGAGGAAGGGACGCATGAATGGAAAGGTAAAAAAAAAATTAGTCTTCCTTAGAAAGAAAGGAGAAATGCGTCTAGAGTTGCCCAGACTATGTATGACCTAAAGCAAGAAAACAAGCCTGAAAGCTGCTGATTCTAGCACTCGGCACAGCTTCCATCTCATTCCCAGAAATGAAACAATACAATTGTGTAGCAACAGGGCATAAAATAAGCAGAACAAAAGAGACTAGTTTGTACTTTCATTCTAACCAATTTTCAAACAATATGGGAGGAGTCCTACCATAAATATGGAACCCACCAGGCTTGTGGACTGGAATGATGATTTTTCTGTAAGTTACCTGTTAGACACAGATCAATAAAAATGTTTACTATTCCCATCCAGCGGCATTTTTGCCTGCAGAATCTCAAAGGAATCAAGAAAATGAAAGCCAGCAGCTTTTGTCCATCATGGTGATGTTATGAAAAATGAGTAAATGCATCTGATCTCTAGATTTTTTTTTCCATTCAAATCACCTTTTTTTCAACTGTCTTGGGAGTTAGGGGCATCAGTAGTGTTCAAGTGCCTTATTTGAGGATGGGCTATTTAAATAGTGACAGAGTATCTCAAAGGGTATGGAAGCTCGTTGTTGCAACATCCTGCTTTGAGATTTTTAAAGCGCCCTTTCGGAGAGATGAGTGGACTTGCCATTTTCGTGATGGTGTCCAACTTTTCCTACGAAAGGTTACAGTATTGTTCACATCAATTATAATGCAAGGTGCCACCAGAAAGTAAATGTTGCCTATGTCAACTACCGAATGACATGTCCATGGTTCATCTTCCAAGATAAAGCATCTGAACTAGAATAGTTAGATTTAGATCAAATGATTCTACAGTGAGAGACAGCATGGCTTATTGGAAAGAAGACCAGACTGGAGATCAGGGAGACTTGGGTTAAAGTTCTGACTGGGACACATATTAGTGCCCCTGGCAGTTCCCTAAGGCTATCTTCAGTGCCAATCACAGCACCTAACATGTAATAGGGGATTAATACATGCCTAGTGATTGATGATTTATCAGTTTATATTGGCAAAGGGAGTTTGCATACTGGAAGTTCCATACACCCATGACATTGCAGACAAAAGCAAACCAAAAATAAAATCCTAAGATGACATCCTTTGGGGGTACATCCAAATAAATAGCATCAGTCATATGGAGCCATGATTTTGGGTAAAAGATCAGTGAAACCTTTAAATGTATTCAATGTCTCTTTCTCAGAGGGCTCTGGGATATACTTTTCTGGGCACAGAAGAGAAGTTTTTATGGACTCTTAAGTCCTTGAAACACCTAGTGTCTGCTGGGTACTATATTGGATGTTGAGGATACAAAGAAAAAAAAATAAAGTGTTCCCTATTGGGGAGGAGCTTATATCCTAGTTAGATCATGTGTATATTTTAGCATTCTTTGATAACCCTCATTTGCTGTCTATATGGGTTTTTTGTTATATTGCAACTAGAAAACAGCACCTGACTAGGCACAGTTTAAATATAACAAACTATATAACCCATTATAATATAGCATAAAACGTTGTGGCACATGATTGTGATAGAATACTACTTTGTCTTAAGAAATAAGGGCAGGTTAATTTTAGAAAAACATGGAAAGAATGATATGAAATTGTGAAGAGCTAAATGAGCAGAACCAAGAGAACATTATATATAGTAACAGAAATATTGTTGAAGAATGACTCGTGTGTATCCACCTCCAGAGAAAGAACAAGAATAGAAAATAGAAACAAGCAAGACAGTTTTATACACACAACTATCTTTTTGTTAAATGTCTAGTTTGGGGATGTTAGAGAGGGTGGAAGGTACCTGGAAATTTTAATGAAACCCACAATTAATTAATTAATTAATTGGAAAAAAACAAACAAACCTAAATACACAGAAAAGTCAGAGTGGTGAGCCACTGCACCAATATGGTGGATGAAAGCCTACTATCCCTTTCTAACATTGTCCCAGTGCCCTTTAAGTCTTATCCCAACCTCTATTCATTTATACTTTAACAGCTATAAGTATAATTTTTAGATTGTATTTTACTATTCAGTTAATAAGATTTCATTTTCTCTTCCTTTCCCTAAGAGAAAAAGAAAATTCATGTAACAAATATGCATAGTCAAAAACAGCAACATTTTCCCAAAGTAAGTCTTGTCTCAAAGCATTTAATATTTTAAAATGTTTTGGGAGGAATTTTAGATGTTCTCTAGTTTAACTTTCTCATTTTCCTCAAATGAGGAAACTAAAGCCTAGGGAGGTGAAATGATTTACTTTATAAAGGCCCTGAGATCTGGGACTGATCTCAATTCAATAACTCTTATCATTCCAGAATATCCTGGTGGTGTTGCATACCCACACTGCACCCCTAGATGTTGGAGGGGAATTTAGGGAGAAGATAGCCTTTCTTCTCCTTCCATTTGTCCATTGGGCACAAGGGGGAGAGTCAGTCTGAATGTGTGATAAAAGACTAGACTGACATGGAAAGAAAATAGTACAGTTTTTGAAACCGAAACACGTGGGATGTTGAAGAATTCAAAACACTTTTATGGCCTTAAAGAACTCACCACAGCACTAGTTATATGTATGTCTCTTTTTCCGGTTAATGTAAAAGAAAATAAAGCTCCTCTTGTCACACAATTATGTGCTGCCCACTCGTGATTAGTAACACAGGCTCACATTGTAGCCCACGTTGTGGCTAATTACAGCTGGCCTTTATAAGCATCAGAGCAAACTGGGTACAGAGAATCCTGCAGATTTCCAGCTTGTGGACAATACTGGAACAGGGATGAAGGAGTGAAGGAGCAAGGTTTTCAGTAATGGTGAATTGGATTAAACCCAAACTAAAATGACAGTGAAAGGATTCATATCTTCCTACGTTATGTTGTCATCCTTTGGCATAAACTGAGAGAATTAGAAGGAGGGTAAGAGTTTATTGTCATCCTCAAGAAGATTTAAAAAATAATTATAGTGTCAGACTCAAAGAAAAGAATAAAAAAAATCAGAGCAGGGTTCTGTTCCTTTAAATGTCAAAAGTTACAAACATTGAATTTCAGGAGGGAGGAAATGGCATTTTTAAGATTATACATATAATTTGTCATTGTATTCAGATCTCAGAGGCAGCATGCTATAGTGGTTAGAGAGTCATCTTTGGCATCTGAAAGATATGAATTCAAGTCAATCCTTTTGTCCATATCAGTTTTGTAACCATGGGTCAGCATTTAGTCTGAGGTCAGTTTGTTTGTTTGTTTTTTTTTTTTTTTTTTTTTTTTTTTTTTTAGTTGTGCCTGACTTTGCAACTCCCTTTGGGGCTTCCTTGGCAAAGATACTGGAATGGTTTGCCATTCCCCTCTTCAACTCATTTTATAGATAAGGAAACTGAGACAAAAAGGACTAAGTGACTTTCCCAGAGTCACACAGCTATCAAGCTTCTGAGGCCAGATTTGAACTTCGGGAAGAAGAGTCTCCCTGACTCCAGGTCCAGCACTCCATTCCCTTGGCCACTTGGCTGCCCTTAGTCCGAGCACCCCTGGACAATTCTCTAAGTCTAGAAAGTTATAGATGTTTTAAATCAGGAGAGAGAATTTCTACATGGTGGGACCCCTATACCAATTAATTCAGTGGTTTGGGCATGCACTCTCTTCTCACCCACCCCATCCTCAAATCAAATCTTATTTAGGGACAAGCAGAAGTCTACCTTATTGGGCAATCATGATACATAGCCTTATGTCAAAAGAAAAAAGAAAAGAAGCGGGAAGAGAAGCTGAATGACATATTTAGGAAAGGATAGTAAAAGGGTAACTGAATGCTTTGTCCTATAGGTTTTCTATAACATAAAGAGAGAGCCCCAAAAGTCTCAGTATAGTTTTGAGCTTTAATAATTTTAGAAATAGAAATGCTACCAATTTTCAATTAGCTTTTGAAAGGTCAATTATTTAAAAAAAATGACATTCTTCTGCCTTGGAACCAATACATAATATTGATTCTAGGGTGGAAGCTAAGGGTTTTAAAATAAAAATAAAACTGACATTTTTATTAAGTCAACCAAACCACTGTCTTGTGCTAGAATATGTCTCTAGATTTTTGAACTTAAAAGTTTTTTTGCACCTGCTGCTAAGAGCTTGAAGAACAAAATTTTAATGCTTATATGACAATTTTGAAATGAGTCCCTGAAGAAAAAAAATAATGTAAATAGATCAGGTGACTCAAGTGGCCAAAGACCTTCAAAGGTCTTGGAAAGTGTCATTAAAGAAAATGGAATGAAGATAAACTTTTATTTAAAAAAATAAGTGCAAAATAAGTTTGTCATCTTTAAAATTCTGGGTTTTTTAAAAAAAATTGTAACATTTTTATTTCTAAAGTAATTAAAGCTTAAAATTTCACTAAGACTTTTCAGGACATCCTGTATATTCATTATGTGTAGGAAGTTACTTTTGTCTAAAACTTTATCCTGTGCTGTTGAGCAGAAATAGCTCAGCATCACGACTCCCAAAGCCATTGGACTTATGGGAATTCTGCGAGTAGAAGTGCTCATAGGATAGGACTGAAGTCTAGACAGAAAGAAGGAAGAAAGGTGCGTGTGTATGTGTGTGCCTTAGAAGGCTGCAGGATTTGAGACTAAATAGCACCCATGATTTAGACTTCCTTTTCAAGGCCACTCTTACCCATCTCAGTCTTACAGAGACAACTGTGGTGTCTTAGAAAGCGAACAAAACAACACACTGGATCTGGAATCCAGAGACCTAAATTCAAATCCTGACCCAGCTACTTCCTAACTGTCTGACATCAGGCAAGTTATTTAACCTCTGTATGCCTCCATTTTATTATCTGTCAAATGGGAATAATGATATTCATACTATCTGCCTCACAGGTAGTTGTGAGGATGAAAAGTAGGTGAAATACTTGGTAACTGTGAACCTATATAAATTTCACATTATTTTTATTTGTAGCAAAGATATTCTCATCCTCAGATCCCTGGCACACTGGATAAAGGTCTGGGCTTGGAGCCAGGAAGACGTGAATTCAAGTTTAGTCTTAGACATTCATTAGCTTTGTGACTCTAGTCAAGTCACTTTATTTCTATTTGCCTCCATTTTCCCACTATAAATGGGAATACTAATAGCACATACCTCCAAGGGTTGTGAGGATCAAATGATCGATATGTAGAGCAGTCAGCACAATTCCTGGCACATAGTAGATGCAATATCAGATGCTTATTCCTTCTCCTTTCCTTTCTCCTAATGGCCAAACTGGGCCTCTTTTCATGTAAGCATGCCCTGTGCTGTCTAAATTTTATCACATTTTCTACCCCACGTGCATAGCATCTTAGAAGTTTGTAATCAGCAGTTCTGTAAGTTGTTGACAGTATTCTGGCATCAATTTAGAACAGTATTTAAAATAAATATATTTCCTGTTCTACCTTCCTTTAAAACAGTCTGTCTGGAGCTTTGGCTGGTGGCAGCATTGCTGTCAGCTCTAATGGGTTCACAAACTTTATTCTTTTCACAAAGCAATTGCCCCCAAATCTCACAAATACCCCAGACAAAGCTGCCCAAAGGTCAGTATCAATTCAGAACTAGAGTTCACAAGCCCTTTTTACTCTAGTTATTTTTTTCCTAGTCTTTTAAAAGACATAATAGAACAATAATCCTGGAGTCAGGAAGACCAGAGTTCAAATCCAGTCTCAGATACTCACTAGCTGTGTGACTCTGGGCAAGTCATAGCCATTTCCTCATCTGAAAAGTGAGTATAACAATAATAAATGCCTCCCAAAGTTCTTGTGAGGTTTAAATAAAATAATGTTAGTAAAGCAAACTTGGTATGAAGTAAACTTTATATGTACTTTACCTATTATTTTAAAATTACTTTGTGTTTATTTTTAGCATTCATTAAAAATACTTTGAGTCCTGAATTATTGTGTTTATTTTTAGCAAACATTTTAAGAAAATTTGAGTCCTGAATTTGTATATATTTTTAGCATTCATTTTGAGGAACTTTGAGCCCTCAATTTTTGTGTTTATTTTTAGCATTCGCTTTAAGAAATTTTGAATTCTGAATGATCTCCCTTTCTCCAGACCCTCCCTTATCCATTGAGAAAGGCAAGTAATATGGCATCAACACACGTGTGAAATCATATAAAACGTGTTTCCTTGGTTTAGTTGTTATTAAGAAAGGTAGCAATAAAATACCCGAAAAAGCCGTGTTACCCAATCCTTGAATTCACACCCCTAAGCGGTGAGAGCAGGGGACACACACCGAGAACACACATAGGTAATAACATGTGGCCAAAGCCCCCAACCTCACTGAGGAGAAACTGACGCCTCTGGACACGTGTCAGTGTCTTCTGGTTACATCTTCCTGCTCTTCCATAGAACCTTTTATTCCAGCGTCACCCCCTTCCCCATCTCACGTGGTCATCCTTGGTCCTATGGCTCCTGCTGGCTGTTGCTCTACCACGTAAGTGCTCCTTATTTCTGCTCTAGCCACAGTCCTCAGCGCCGGTAGTATCTTTGTCTCATATAGAGGAGAAGATCAGGATCCTCCATTTCTCTTAAATTAGAGTCTATCCAACCACTTCTTTAGACAAACAGAAGCTCTACACACCTGGTCACTGCCCTGTAGAAAAACCCTTTCAGGCTCTTCTCTCACAAGGAAGAGGTTAGGGGCAGGCTATTTGTTTCTCAGGATAAATCTATTTTTTAACTGAATTTCTTTTTAAATTCATATTTTCATTCTAAGTTAAATAAAACAAACAAATAAATAAAATAGACTTTCTGTATACATAGGGAAAAAAAGATTGTACTTCAACTGCAGATTTCTATTGTGTATTGCTTGATTTTGAAGTACAATATTTAAGTTTAATCTGTGGCTTTCAAAACTGTCCTTCTCTCAGAACCTTTTTGTTTTCTATGCATTTTTAAAAAGCATGTCTTCAGGACCTTTAGGAGTTACTAGATGGCTCAGTGGATAATGCACTGAGCCTAGAGTTAGGAAGATCTGAATTCAGATCTTGCTTAGGTAAATAACTTAATCTCTGTTTTCCTTACTTCATTGGAGAAGGAAAGGGCAAACCACTCCAATTCTTTGCCAAAAACAAAACAAAAACAGCATGGACAATAATGACCCATAGAGTCACAAAGAGTCTGACATGACTGAACCACGAAACATAGACCTTTCCTCCCTTTCTCATTCCCTTTCTTCTTCCCTTCTCTGAGTTACTCATCTAAGATGATATCCTCCAAGTATAAGAGCTAGAGTTGAACCCATATTTCCTGGCTTATTTTTCCTGAAAGTTTAGGTAGAGGAGTTTAGGAAGATGAGCAACTTGTCTAGATCTGTAAAGTGTGAAAGACAGAATTTGAATTGGGTCCTCTGCCTACAAGTCTAGCTCTCTATCCACTGTACCCCACAGATGCCACACAATCAATTACGCTATCAGTGGGCAATTCAGCATAACTTAACTAAAAAACAATTGTCCAGCCCCTACCTAGGGTAAGACATTGTTCTGTGAATAATTTTTTCCATCAATCCTGATAGATTTATGCTTATCCAGCTCCCATTCTCTCTTGACTTATCCTTTCTAATGCATTAATGTAAGATGTCCAGCTGGGACCAGGGGTCAAGACACAGCAAAATGAGCTGCTCCAGAAGGAGCTGACCCCTATGACTACAGTCCTTCAGCCTTGTGCTCTTAGTACAGCAGTGCTTACCAATGCCAGTCTGGCTGAGTGATACAGTGGGCATCTCAAAGTCAAAATGTCCAAAACAGCTCATTATCTTTCCTCCAAAATCTCTTCTTCCCAATTCTCCCAATTCCTAATACCAGCATCCTCCCATTCTCTCAGGTTCCCAACCTTCATATCATCCTCAACCCTTTGCTTGTTCTCATTTCACATATCCAGTCTTTTCTTAAATACTGTTGTTTTCACTGTCACAACAATTCTCATCTGTCCCCTTCTTTACACTAACAAAGCCATCCCCTTGGGCTTATGTAGTTGCCTTCCAACTGGTCTCCCCACTCTGTCTCCTCGCTCTACCCCGCCTTCTGGTCAGCAGAGCTGCCAACGTGATTATCTTATAGTCCAAGTTTGGCTCTATCTACACCTTGCCCCTTCCATAAACTTCAGGGGGTTCCTTATGACCTCGGAGACCAAATATAAATTTACCACCTGATCCCCTCCTACTTTTCTAGTCTTCTTACATTTTACTTCCCTCTTAGGTCTTCTATGATCAAACCAAAATGGCTCCCTCGTTGGTCCTTGGATGTAACCCTCCATCTTTTATTCTATGCTTCTTTAATGGCTGTTTCTCAAGTCTGGAATGCTCTCCCTTTTCATTTCCATCTCATAGATCCCCTGATTTACTATGAGACTCAGCTCAAATCCCACTTTCTTCAGAGGACTTTTTGGTTCCCCCAAATGACCTTCCATTTTACCCTCCATATATGGTGTAAGTACCTGATTATCCACACAGTGCCTCCTCCATTAGAATATAAGCTTCTTGAGGAGAGGGACTATGTTTTTGATTTTTCTTCATATCCTTAGCACTTAACATGTGCCTCTCCCAGAGTAAAATAAATATGGTACTTGTTGACTGATCGACCTACTTGGCAACAAGTCTGTAAGACAGAAGGAAAGTTAGACCCAAAGCCTAAAGCACATACTCAATTACAGTAGTCAAATAACAGTTGTGTGAAATTAAATCCTTTTAAACTTAGGGCCTTGGTTTGTCCAGAAACTCTGAGGCCTGGGATCAGCGCAAGGATGCTGGAATTCTTTTGTCTGTTTGCTGTTGGTGCCCTGGGATTACTGAAGGTTCATTCTAAAGCACAACTTTAACTTTTGTACTTCAGCCTTCTTAAAAATCTGGAGTGGTGATTTAGTAACAGTGGTGTAAGAGCTTTTGCATTCTGTCCTTGTAAAATGTATCAGGGAAGTGTTGAGCTAGGTAATTACCTTAATCCAACCGAAATAGTTGGTCACAGTATACATTAGATGAGCATCTAGAATCAAACTTGAACATGCAGTCAACCTGAACAAAATTAGCTCAGTCACAGAGGGCCAGATTTCTTAATTAGTTCTCAGTGGCAAGAACATTTTATGTTTCCAAAAGTCAAGTACAAATTCTACAAGTGACACAATTCAAGAAGACTTCATAAGGGTGAATTAAACCTGGCCTCCCACTGTCATCTGCAGCATCGGAAGCCAAATTCATTTATTTCTCACTGTTAGTGTTCTTAGAAGCCTCAGTACGCGACAATAATAATAATAATAAAAAAGTAATGACTAACTTTATTATGTAACTGTTGCTTTAAAAAAATACAGCATAAGCCCTTTTGTCTGACCTATATCATGATGATTTTTAGTGCTTTTTGTTTTTCTTTTTTTTCTTGTTTTTGATTCTATCCAAAAGCATTTGAATATGCATGAATACCCATCTTATTCACCTCTTCCCTAACCCTTCTTCCTCATATTAATTAAATAAAGATGGTTTTAAAGATTTTTGAGTGTTTCTGTTTTTATTTATTTGATTTAATTGAACACAGATGATGTATAATTCAAGGATTCTTATTTTATGAATTTCTTTGTTAATATTGTTGGTATAATATTTAGCTATATAAGAGTTAATTATTTTTTTTAAGCACTACTAGTATTAACAGTAAGCCAAAAAAATCTCCCATTGGCTTGCCTGAGCTTTTGTATACTCATTTGGACAATAACCCAGTTCTCCTACACTGGAGCAAAGTTCCCTTGACAGGTTTATAACATTCCATCCTCAAAAGTCATCATTTGGAGAATTGATGCCATCATTTAAAAAATTTCAACTATTACTAAGTAATATCAGCATCTTTGATTCTTCAGCTTTCTTTGAGGATCTGCAATTTCATCTGTGTGAATATTCCCTTCGCTTTTTTAGATCACAATCCCTACCTGTCTGAGTTAATGAGCTGATATGACTGTAAACTCTTTTCATGTGTTGGTGGATGACATGTATTTCTGATGATATGCTTCTAAACACAAGTCTATTGACCTATACTCAAAACCTTGGCTTGGTAAGAAAAGCTCTCAGTAACCCAAAGCCAACCCCATGTCACTGGAAATGTTGAAAAATAACTTTAGTGAAGATCTCATCTATATTCTAGTAAATGGTTAGTTGCTGCATATTATAACACTGGAGAAGATGATCTCTTACCATCTAATAGCTATAAAAATTCAGATTATCTTTCAGACTTCCCAGTCATAATTTGGTTTTCAGCTTCACTAAGGCTGTGAATCTCAAAGAATTGTGAAAGTAGTTTCCATTTTATTCTAATGGAAAGAAATATCAATTTTTCTATTATTAGTCAATTTGACCAAAATTATATGAAAGCACATGCTACATAGCTAGATAATTTCTGTTGATTCAATCCTAGAGAATGATTATATGTGCTGTGAGCTTGAAATAAATGAGAAGGTGAAGAATGATAAAAAGTTGAGTTTAGAGTTTTTTATATAATCCATTATTTCAGATTCAGAAAATGACTAAAATCATATTAGAAATAATTATGAACTCCTTGAGTGATTCATTTTCTAACGGTTTCATTTGGAACTTTGAAAGTGCCTCATAGACTAAGAACTATAAAAGAATGCAGAAGGTATTGAGTCAATTTATAGGAAGCTGTGGACCAGACAGTATAAACGACTTCCCCAAGGTAAGTGTGGCAGTTAAGTAGAAGAGCTGGGATTTGAACATCCTTTCTCTGACTCTAAATCCCATCACTTTTTCACTGTACTGTTTTGCCTCTATTTATCAATGCTGCCCTCTATCAAGGAATAAAGTTCTTGTTAATAACTAAGAGAACACTACCCTTTATTGTTTGACTTATATAGAAAAAGAACTGTAATAAAAGAAATTAACTTAATTTTTCCCCTCTAGTTTAGTCCTACCACTTTCTCCTTACAATCTATTTGATAAGTAAACATTCCTTCTGCCATTTTCTCTCCACCTTCGACTACCTATTCTATTCCCCTAAATCCTTATGTTTCCCAATTGCTTCCAATTATTCCCATGCTTCTCTTCTAGAAATGAAAACAATCATATGACATGAAGATAACTAATATTTCAACAAGAAGCAAATTAAGGTAGAAAATATCTTGAGGATCATAGATGTGATCCCTACTCATAATCTCCCATTATATAGGTGAGAGAACTTTAGATCCAATGTGGTGAAAGTAATGAACAAGTTCACATAGTGAGAAAACAACAGAACTGGGACTGGAATATCCAGGGTTCATAACTAGGAGTCAAATTTCATTCCTACTTATATCTTTCTGTCTCCTTTAAAGAAAATGTCTTGAGTATAAGAAGTTTCACATAAAGTGAGATTTTTTTCATATTCTGAAGTCATAGTTAAGTGATGAGTACTAGCCCCCAAGATAAAATTCTATGGAAAATGAGGGAAGAAATCTAGATGTTAGATGTACCTATAACCCATCCACTGAAATAAAAAATAAAAAAAGAGACAAAATTCTGAGACATGATCCTGTTAAATTATTTCAAATAATTGATTCCTTTAGGTCCTAAGTAATTTTGACACTGCATCCATGACTAATCAGGATTTAAGCACAAAATATAAAACACCAAGATAACTCAATAAAAATCTATCTTTAATAGATATGATTAAGAAAGGTAGCTGCCTTTTCGCATCATTAAATAAAGTTTTTTGATGGTTTCAACATATGTTAGATCTTCATTTGCTCAAGAAATGGTATTTTCTGTTTTGCTGATATCCTTTAATAATGGCTAGAATTGTATCCTCATCCAACAGATATGGAAAAGATGAGACCATGATTGATATCTCAAGATACTGAGTTNTCATCCAACAGATATGGAAAAGATGAGACCATGATTGATATCTCAAGATACAGAGTTTCCTCCCACTTTTTTTTTCATCTTTAGAGGTCTCCAAACCTCTAGATACATGAGCAAAAAAGTAGGTAGATGAGAGCAAGAGATAACTGATGGACAACCTATGTGGTCCAATGGTACCACATAATAGTGATGTCAGAAGAACACCAGGAAGGCTTCCAGTGGAGCATCTGTGGTGATCTCATGGGAGGATGTGGCTAAGAGTCAGAAAGGAAGAAATAGCCACATCAATGAGATCAGACATCTGTGTGAGTTCTTGGGTAGCCTCTCCTATGAATCATTTCCAGTGGCATCAAAAATGGGGTAGACTATCTTAGAAGAAAGTGAGTTCCTCATCACTGCATACATTCAGTCATGATTGACAAAATGTCAGAAATATTGTAGAAGGATTTACATGATTGAGAAGGTTTGACACTAGACCAGTGGTTCCCAAACTTTTTTGGCCTACCACCCCCTTTCCAGAAAAAATATTACTTAGCCCCCTAGAAATTAATTTTTTTAAATTTTAATAGCAATTAATAGGAAAGATAAATGCACCTGTGGCCATCACCACTTCCCTGGATCGCTGCAGCACCCACCAAGGGGTGGTGGCACCCACTTTGGGAATCCTAGACCATTAGTATCAAGATAGAATAGAAATAAGGGCCTGTGAACCATATATAAGGATTCCCCTGTGGCATATATTGACTTAGAAAAACACATATTAACATTATCTATTTTCATTTGTATTTTTATTTATTTTGTTAAATATTTCCAATTACATTTACTCTAGTTCAAACACATTCCATTGTATTTTGAGGAACTTGGTCCTTGTTTGATACCTCTGGACTAGATAACCTCCAGAGTTCTAGATTTAGAGTTGGAAGAGATTTAGAGATCAAATCCAACTCCATAATTTTACAAAGAAACTAATGTAAGAAGGGGCACACAAGTATTCAGTAGCAGAGGTGGTTCCTTCTAGTGCTAAACTTCTATATTAGTCATTGAGTAGGAGGTAGAAAGGAACCTATTTTCTAAATATAGGGGTCATTACACAGAGCCCTCAATTCAACTGAACATTTATTAAGTACCTACTATATACTATACATTGTGTCAGGCATGAGGGCCTTGAAATAACCAATTGCCTTTTTTTTTTTAACAATTTTTTTTTATTTTTAAACCCTTAACTTCTGTGTATTGACTTATAGGTGGAAGAGTGGTAAGGGTAGGCAATGGGGGTCAAGTGACTTGCCCAGGGTCACACAGCTGGGAAGTGTCTGAGGCTGGATTTGAACCTAGGACCTCCCGTCTCTAGGCATGGCTCTCAATCCACTGAGCTACCCAGCTGCCCCCACCAATTGTCTTTTTTTTTTTTTAACCCTTGTACTTCGGTGTATTGTCTCATAGGTGGAAGATTGGTAAGGGTGGGCAATGGGGGTCAAGTGACTTGCCCAGGGTCACACAGCTGGGAAGTGGCTGAGGCCGGGTTTGAACCTAGGACCTCCTGTCTCTAGGCCTGACTCTCACTCCACTGAGCTACCCAGCTGCCCCCCCCCAATTGTCTTTTGATATTGATGTTTGTAGAAATGAAAATTTTTTTTTACAGTTTGCTGAACCTACCAATATCACTTTTTGATTCCCTATTTTATGGTGAACACTAATCCAGGCATCTTAAAGGGAAACTATGAAGAAGGTAAGAAAAGATGTATTCTTTGCCTTCAAATTTAATCAACTTGAAAAATAATTTTCAAGAATCATTTGGCCCACATTTCGGTGCTGTCATATTCCCCTTGATTGCATTTGTCCAATTCCCCCCACTCTTCTTCTCCCAACTCTTAATTATTCACATAACCTATTGCTTGAGAAATAAAAATATTTGCCTCCAGAAAACAAACTCAGAGTTCCACCAGTAACACAGATCCCATGAAAACCAAACAAAAAGGAAATAGAATGGAGAACCAAAGCTAGTTAAATTTCTTTTATAAGCTGCTGTTTTGACTTTCATTAGGTCTGCTTTCTTTAAGCTCCCAATATATTGGTTAAAACTCACTTTCATGATGTTTGTGTCCGAATACACATATAGAGCTATTCCTATAAAACAAAAACATATGTAAACATTTGTAAGTAAAGGTTCACATATATAAGTATACGGTTAATATAGAAATGAATGTTTGTAATATATTCATAAGTAATATATTTATCAAGGAGAAAGATTTGAGTCAAGAGCTCTAGCAAAGACAAATAGTAAACAAATGAATAAATTATTTTTCCATAATTTATTCAATCTTTGATTATAGGCTGTGACAATCAGTAAGTGCAAATGTATTTATATTTCACAAGTAGGTTTGAATGTCACAAATCTTACAGTTTCACACCAAGAAATTAGCCAAAATATTAATCTGCTAATTCCTCTGATTAAAATATTACAACTCTCATTATAAAGTAAACTTTAGAGATGATAGTATAAATTAATATATATATATTCATTAATAAATTCATCACTTCATCCATTCACTGAATACTATATGGGCTAAGGATAGATAGTTTATTCTGTTCCAATATTTAATAGAGCACATGTTTTCTCTTGCCTTTTCTATCAATGTTCTTAATGTTTTCCTGCCCATTTTTGCTCTTTCCTTTTTATAATTTTCTCCCTTTTCTTCTTTCATGTTAGTTTTTCATCCAGTTCAGTTTAGCATATACAAAGAACTGTGATGATAATTACAGTTAGCAATATTATTGTGCCTTATACTTTTGAAATATTTTACATAGGCTATCTCATTTGATTCTGGCAATAAATTCTGAGAGGCAGGGGCAGGGCATATGAGGAAACTTTAGGTAGGGCATGAATCTAGGTCTTTTAAATTCAGAGACAATGTGGCATGGTAGAAAGTAAACTGGCCTTGAAGTCAGAGAGATTTGGATTCAAATTTCTTTTCTATTACTAACACTAGTTGCTTAATTTTGAACAAGTCACTTAACCTCTCTCACTCTGTAAAGTTCAGGGGGCTGGAGGGCAGTTTGGGATGTGGGATTAGAGGAAATGATCTCTTAACAACCCCTCCAGCTCTAAATCTCTAAATCTCTATTAGCTCCAGTCAGATTTCTTTTGTACTATGCCAGTTTGTTAAAATATGCCTTAACACTGTTATTGGCCCTCTACCTATTATATCCTCAAATGTTGTTTTTTTTGTTTGTTTGTTTTTAACCCTTAACTTCTGTGTATTGGCTCCTTGGTGGAAGAGTGGTAAGGGTAGGCAATGGGGGTCAAGTGACTTACCCAGGGTCACACAGCTGGGAAGTGTCTGAGGCCAGATTTGAACCTAGGGCCTCCTCTCTCTAGGCCTGACTCTCAATCCACTGAGCTACCCAGCTGCCCCTCAAATGTTGTTTTTTAATAAAATCTTGACAAGGAGATCCATCAGAATCCACAAATCTGTTGTACTTAGAATCATAAGATTATGTGATTTAGAATTGGAAGACACCTGAAAAATCATTTAATCCAACTCCGTTTTAGAAATGAGGATATTGAGATTGAAAGAGGTTATAGGACTTGACCAAAGGCATAGCGCTACTAAGCAGCAGAGTGAATACTCTCACCTAAATCCTCTGATTCTCTTAAATTGAGAATCCTTTTTGCTAGGTGAATTCTATAATCTTAAATCTAAAGTCTGTGTTACAAGGAAACACTTAACAGAAGCTAGTATCTATTGGAAAGAACAATAAGCACGTTCATCATTCATGATTCATGAGGGTCTGTTTACATATTTCTATGTAAGAAGATAATCATTTGTCAGTTTAAGTAAGACCCCCCCCTATTGCTTGATTGAAGTTGTCATACATAAAAATACTGACTGAAACCAAGTCCTGCTGAGAGATATAAATCCATGAAATTGATATCTAGTTAAAAATTCAGGCAGATTATAATGTGCTGTAGAATAACTTTCACAATTGAAAAAGAACCAATAATGCTTATAATTTAGGAAACAAGAGTAAACAGGACTAGAAGTAATGAGTATATTCATCGTTTTCCTCTGCTAGCCTGGAAAACTACCTGCCACACAGCATATTTCTACATGATAATACTAGTAAAGTGTTCATTTGTGGGCTCCTTCACCAAAGGTCTTAATTATATGCCCTTGGAAACAAAGGAAAAGTCCTAAGAGTCAGTTTCATTTTGTAACTTGTATTTCTGAGTTTTTAGTTCCTTGAATGAAATTGAATGAAACTTAATGGAACTGAGCCATTTCCTACAACACTGGCAGAAACATTTAAGTCCCATAAAACTCAAGATTCCTGACCACTCTTTTATTGAGCAATGGCCCTTAAGTGATGCCATCTATTGTCAAAGGCATCTTCCCAAAAATACAGCAATTTTTGAAAGAGAAACGAGATTGTCTTTTTAAGTAATTTAATCCTTGTGCAATTTTCTCTTTTTTGACCCTTTTTTATTTCCTGAGGGTTTTAAGTAGAGACCTCCAATTTAAAACCTATTATTTGGTGGCAACCACTTTCCCCCTCCCCCATCCATCCCAACCTTGCTATAATCTCTGCCCAGTTATTGCCTGACTTGTTCGCTTTGCTTAGCACCATAAAGTATTTAGGCTACAACTAGACTATACGTGTCTGATATGCATGAGGGGCTTCAACAGTCAAGCAAGTTTAAAAGTACTTTTTGATATCAAATTTAAAAAAAAATTACTTCATCCTAACAGAAAGGACTCTTCTACCCCATTGTCTTAAATCAACTGGATTTCTATCAAGTAGAAAGTTTACAGTGTGACAATCGGTCAGTGATCTGTTGCGATGGTTATTGCATCCATGATCAGAGCCTTGTATTAATGCTATGGAATGGGAGTATAAAATTTAGAAAAGGCAAAATTACTTCTTTTACGAATTTATGATTCGTTTCAGATAAGATAGAATCAGTATGATAGTGGATAGAGATGGGTGGGGCAGGGGTCAGAACACCTGGGTTCAAATCTTGCTTCTCGGTTAAGTTTTTTAACTTGTCTAGCCTCAAGCAAAGTCTTAAGACTTTTCTATAAAGATAGATGGGTTGCCATTTCTAGGTGGAGGGAGTTTCCATACTTGATAGGTCCCAGTAAGAGTGAGGAGACAAAGAACCAAGCTAGGAAAATAAAATTTCATTATATGCTGGCCAAGCTCTTTGGCTCCTTTGGGGAAGTTCTTATAGAGGAAATGAACTTGGAGTTATAGTTTCTGTTTTGTGTTAGATAGATGGCAACAACCAACATGAACTTGGACAGACTTCAAGAGACAGTGGAGGATAGAAGGGCCACCGTGTCATAAAGTATTAGACGGGACTGAACAACACGAAGCTGTGCTACCTGTACTATCTTTAGTTTTCTGGCATTGATGAAAAGGTCCATAGAATATGCCAATTATGTAGTAGGTAAAACAAATGAAGACACTATTATGGAACTTAAAAATGAGTCACAACTGATCAAAGTAAGTGTGAGGAAACAGATAATAGGACGATTTCCTCAATGGATTTGGGTTAATGTGACTGGCAGTGCTTCTTCTTTTTTGGCAAAGACTTAATAAAGTGTTCCATTTCTAAATACACAGTCATTCCCTCTGCTGATGCTTTTCTTGATTCTTAAGAGCTGCATTTCCTGCTGCCACTTTTGGTCTCATTGTGGCAGATTAGACCAATTTCTCAATCACAAAAATACCACCTTTTGGAATCAAGCACCCAGGCATTATGGACAAGTTAAGCAGGAGGATATACCATTGAAGCCTGTTTAGAAGTTAAAACAAAATGATGTTCCAAATCCACTTTGGAAAAATTTTACAATCAACCAGCTAGCTAGTGTTAAAACTTGGCTATTAATCAAAAATTGGAGAATTTTGGTGGATGAAACATCACTATGGGACATAAATAAGAAAAAGAATAGGAGCATATAAACATGTATGAAAACATATGTGATTCTATATGGTACCTACATATACCTTCATGATAGATGGCAGTTTGTTCACTTGAACAATCTGTGATATCTTTTAATACTTTTAAAGGGAAATCCAAATCCTCATCTGACTTTCTTTCAGTTGTGAGCAAGAAGAAAGTTGTAAGTAGAAAAACCATGAAGATTAACAGCATTCTTTGAAGGTCAAGAAAAATTGTCTCTCTCAAAATCAGTAGCCGAATGTGGCAAAAGAAAAAGTTTCTTGAGTGAATGGAACACAAGGGGAAATTCTGGGGTGGGGAGAATTCAGGAACATGGAACAAGGTCAGATCACTTCTCTTTTTGTGCCTCAATTTCCTTAAAATACAGAAAATGGCACTGATTTGGACACACTGGAAACAGTACAGTCTGAATTTATTTTTTATTATTTTATATTTTATTATTTTCAGGTGCATACACTACTCAAAGGAAGCTAAAAAAAGTTATCTAGTAGTGCTCCTCAGGGGATTTACTTTAATGACTATATAAGAATGGTTCATAACTAACACTTCAATTGGGTACTTCTGAAGTGCTTGATGGTGCTTGGAAACTTTGTTCTTTTAGGTAGTTAAAGTATTCCTGTTTACATTATTAATTGCTTAGCACATTCCTTTAGTGACCAAGCAACTTCCTCTGGGGCCCCCATCTGAAAAAATTAGGAATTACATGTCATTCCTTCCCAAGGCCATCAGTGGAAGACATTGAATGGCTCAGTGGTAGTGTTATTGGATGGAGCATACGAAGCACTGTTATTATTTGATAGCGACAGAGATTATGTAGAAGTTATTTGGCAAGTCCTTATCTTCATCTTTTTAAAAGAGAAAACTCAGAACAGTGGCTATTAGTGTTATTTTTTAATCTATAATTTTTCATCTTTAATCTATCTAATTTTTAATCTTAGGTATTGGTATATCTCCTAAGAGAAATGATGGGTCCCTGTCATTTTCCATTTTTACTTATGCAAAATATATGATTTGCAAGGAAAACTGACCATTCTGTGGGTTTATATGCTTTATGGACACAAACTGCAGTTAACAATGAACTTTCTTCTGGAGGTTTTCTGTGATTCACCCTAACTCCCTCATTTATCACCTTTCCACTGATTTTTTTCAATGGCTTCCTAGTTTCTCTCCCTACTTCATGTCTCTCCCATTTGTAATCTAGATTCCTCTACACTAGTGGTCGGCAACCTTTTTGGCCATGAGAGCCATAAACGCCACATTTTTTAAAATGTAATTTCGTGAGAGCCGTACAGTGCTCACAGTGCGCTCCTGTAACAGCGCCTGAGAAAAAAATGGACTTTATGGCTCCTGCAGAAAGAGTCATATCTGGCCCTCAAAAGAGCCAGATATGGCTAGAGAGCCATATGTTGCCGACCCCTATTCTATACCATTGTAAAAATAACTGTCACTCTCTTGGTCAAGAATCTTTAGCATCTCTCTATTGCCACATGATAGAACTTAAACCTGTGCCCAATCTAGTTCTAGCTTCCTTTTCCAGACATATTTTGACTTAATTCCCTGTCAAGCAGTCAGACTGTTGCAATTGCGGCACATCTCTTTGCACATTCTGTTTTCCCTCCTTAACTATGCTTCTTAGAATTCTCAGTTTCCTGGCAAGACTTAGCTCAGGTACAGAAGCCTTTTTTGAATCACCTTTATAATATTACTTTGCTCTTACTTTACATAAAATTCATG
Source organism: Gracilinanus agilis (assembly GCF_016433145.1). Classification (NCBI taxonomy): domain Eukaryota; kingdom Metazoa; phylum Chordata; class Mammalia; order Didelphimorphia; family Didelphidae; genus Gracilinanus; species Gracilinanus agilis. The sequence continues at coordinate 270,016,136 of NC_058132.1, read as the reverse complement.
TTTTCTAGTCTATATACATGTTGTATTTTTTGAATGGAATATAAACTCCTTGAGGTCAGAGACATTTTTTAAAATTTAATTTTTCTCTTTATTTTTAGAGCTGAGCACAGTCCTCTACACTTAGAAGGCACTTAACAGGCTTATTGAATTGAATTCTCATCTTCTCACAGCCATCTAATTTTTATTTGTCATGATATGTTCATTTTTATTACTTCCATTAGATTATCAACCTCACGAGGCCAGTTTACTGACTTTTGTTATCACCCGCAGCCTGGAGCAGGTCTGGAAAATAACAGTTACTTAATATTGGGTGTTACAAGTTAAATGTGAATAAATGCCCTTGTGATTCAGATCACCTTTAGTCCTTAATCACAGCCTTACTTTGAACAGATTAGTGAAAAACTCCAAATACTCTGTAATGGTTGGTAATGCTTCTCTGGTATACCTATTTTTGATCTGGTTAGTCCTTATATTGGGGAACATCTAGGTGGTACAGTAGATAGAGTTCCGGGGTTGGGGTCAGGAAGATGAATTCATCTTCCTGAGTTCTAATCTGACCTCAGACACTGTGTGTCTTTTTGAACCTGAACAAGTCACTTTACGCCTGTGCCTTAATTTCTTCATCTGCCAAATGATCTGGAAAAGAAAATGGCAACTATTCCAGTATCTTTGTCATGAAAGAGGTCATGAAGAGTCAAACACAACTGAAATGACTCAACAACAGCATTACTCTTCATATAGTAGTGAATAATTATATTTTGTTTTCATTCAATTTGACAATCCAATTTAATTTTAATCTATGATGTACCAGGGACTATGCTGGCCAGGATGGCTAAAAAAGGCGGATATGAAGTAGCCCTTGTTCTTGAGAAGCTTACATTTTTCTGGGGAGTAAGGGAAATACACCCTCTCTACTCAAGTGGAGAGGATTTATTTCTAATATATTGAATTATTTTTATTTCTGAGTTTTGAATTGAGGTTCAGATTTGTCTCTCAACCTCTGTACCCATTCTTTTTTTTCCTAGGAAATTCAAGAAATGCCTTACTCTAAGGTATCTTCCATTATGGAGTGATAGAAAAATGAAATTTTTTATTCTATCTTGCCTGGGGAATAGGAACCCGTTTAGACCAGATGTGTCCTTGACTTCCCATTGGGGTAAATGAAGACTAGCATGTATAACCAGCTAAAATCTGATCATAGATGGGACAGGTGATTTTCCACCATTAATCATGGAATAGGAAAGGAATTGAGAGAATGATGGACCACCTCCCCATTTGGCTATTTACCAATTAAATATGTTTTGAAATGTCTAAAGCAGGGCCAGATAATGTACCGCCAAAGTTGTATTTAATGATCCACGTGGCAGAATTTATGGGACTTTGATCACCAAGAGAGATCATTGATCAATTAACTTATTGGTGATTGCCAGCCTAATCAATAAATTGATTTTCCTACCCTGAAGCCAGTCCTAGAATTTTTAATCATCTTACAAGTTAATACAATCTATACACAAAGAGATTCCAAAAGGGAGAGGTTAGTAAAGAATTCTGTGGGAAAGGGGCCCTGAGCTTGGCTTGGATCCCATGGGGAGATGAGGAAGGAGGGCTTTTCAGAAATGTGGAATATTATAGGCAAAGGCCCTTGGGAGCAGGAGATAGATTGGTATGTCTATGGTAGAGCAAACAGGCCAGCTTAACCATGTGGGGCGTACTTCAAAGGGTATAACATGAAATAAAATAAATGGTAGGTAGAGACTAGATTGTGGAGGGCTTTAAATAGGAATCTGTATTATATCCTTATTAAAAACAATTCGATGGCCCAGTAGATAGACTCTTGGGTCTGAAGTCAGGAAGAATCCTGCTCCCCCAATAAGTCATTTAACTTCTGTCTACCTCAGTTTCCTTATTTATAAAAATAACATCTACTTAACAGGATTTTTATAAGGATTCAAGTGAGAAAACATATGTAAAATACTTTTCGGACCTTAAAGTTCTATATAAATGATAGTTATGATAATTACAATTAAAACTATTATTGTCCTAGAAGTAATAGGGAGTCATATGATCTTTTTTGACTGAGAGAGAGTAGCGAGGTGACATAGTCAGATCTATGATTTAGATCCATATACAAGTTATCTTGTGGTGGATAGCTTGGAGAAGGAAGAGCCTGAGACCAAAGAGACCAAGGTAAGTTGGATAAAATAGAATTCTAGTTAAGAATATCATTTTGTTCCAACGGACTGCCTGCAAAATTTTTTTTTGAGACTTTGGATGTATTCTGCTTGAGAAATAGGATTCTTAATACATTAGAGGAGACTCAAAGGGTCTTGGGGGTCTGGGAGAACAAAGTAGGATGGGTATCCCTAGGTCATTAGCAGAGAAAGGGTGTGTCTTTCCCATGATTTAAAAAGGCTGATAAAGTAGGTGGGTCTTTTCCCTTTTTACTTCCTCATCCCTTTTTTTTTTCTTTTTTTTTGTGAGCCTATGAGCATGACTAGGTGGTTTGGATTTTGTAATTTGATTTGTTAGAGTGTGAATGGTTTATAACCATCATTTGCGAGTAAATTACTTAGCAGTATTCTTCTTTATGACTGGCTGAAGAAACTTACTTGATGGTATAATATAATTTATTTCTCTGAATAAGTGAGTGACCTTCACATCTTACTCTGTCTCCTGTGAATTATGAGCCATTCACTCACAAGGGGAAATGAACTGTGGTTTTACCACTGCCCACTATTTTCCATGCTCTCTTCCACTAATTGTGTATATATAAACTAGCCAGCTAAGAAGCTGATGAATTTTACAGTAATATATTAGACATCAACATAATGCTACTTGGTGTGTAACAATGTATTTTTCCTTGGAGGTTTTGGAAATAACATGCAAACATTTTCCTATTCTTAACAGTATTCTTCTGAAATCAAGGGAATATGTCATTCCCATTTTACAGATGAAAAAAAATGTAAATCACAGAGAAGGTAAATAATCAGGAACCCAGTAGAGCCAAATTTTTGGAGAACGTGGTAGGAAAGACTAGCAGAAAGAAACTTTATTCTCCTGGAACACCATGATAGGTGTGAGAGTCTTCCTCATAATAGACAGGCACTGCTAAATGAGCATAATGCTGTTGTATTTCCAGGAGGAAGACAGGTTGTGATGAATGGTTACATGGAAGGTTCCATAATTATGATGTAAATCATCAGAGGGTAGGATGTCTTTTCTGGAATATATATCTACAGTGAACTGGAGAGCTTTCTGGTATTCATCAAGCCTACTGGCTACTACTGCCTTATGCTGATTTATATTGGAACAAATTAGACTTTCATTATATACTTAGAATATATCTCTTATAACCTGGTTGTTCTAGATGAGAAAAAATGGAAGGACAAACAAAAGTTATAGTCTTACTTCACTAAACCATAGACCACCTAGACAGAAGGAGGAATTAGATGAGGATTTTTGGAAAATATCATTAAGCAGAGAAGGTCTTTAATAAATGCTTATTGAGTTATCTTAATAAATCTAGATTGGAAACATGGTATTTTCATGATGGAAACTTCATATATTTAGATATTTGCTGATATTTCCTGTCTGCCAAATGCAGAGCAGCTGATGAATTTGAGGCATGACTTGATGATTTCTTTTTTGAAGAAGTGGAAGAATTGATAAGAAATATAATTGTATAGATACAGCACTGAATGCTGAGTGAAGAAGACATGATTTCAAATCCTGCTTCAGACATTTATTAGCTGTGTGACTCTGGGAAAGTCACTTTGTTAGCCTCAGTTTCCTCAACTGTAAAATGAGAAACATAACAGTACCTACTTCACAGGGTTGTTGTGAGGAACAAATATGTGAGATAATAGATGTATCACGTTTAGCAGAGTACCTGGAACAAAGTGGATACTTATCCCTTCCACCTGTAAGAGATATAAATCTAAATCAACTAGGAGAAACTGGGTACTGAAGTTTGAAAAACAGGAACTTTGGGGGCAAGTGGTCTTTCTTTCATGTAGTTCATGTAAGAGAAGGATAGAGAAAATTTGTATACATATATTGCAGATTACGGAAAAACTGATTTTAAATTATTTAGAAAAACAAAATAGGAGGATCTAATGGCCTAATATTTGCTAAGGAATGTCAGCCAAAGAGAAGGGATGGAAGTTCTCAAGAATTAAATTGTGAAGAAAAAAGCAAAAATGATTTCAATAAGGAACATAAAAGGGACAGGATTGATATTGAGGTGGATATATAAAGAACTCAATAACAAATTAAATTAAAAAAATATATACAAAAGACTAAAGATAACACACGAAACTCAGGGTGAATACTAAAAGTAACATGCGCCTGTAAAAAATGCATCAGGAATAATTAAAAACTAACATGAGCTGAGCCTAGTAATGAATGAATAAAAAGTTATGTTTTAAAAAAAGTTTTCTTGGTTTCAAGGGAAGGACCATTACTTGGTAATTAAAACAGATGGTTATGAGAAAGCCCAAGTCTAATTTTATTTCTTTTTTATTTCCAAGAAGAATGATAAGAATAATCTTTGGACAGGTAAGGATAGAACAAAAACGATTATTAACAAATGCAGACTTTAAGTTAAGTATAGAGTTGGTCAGGCAACATCAAGCTGCCTTCAATGAGGTCAAGTCATTAGATCTAGAAAAATGACATTAAAATATTTTTAAGAACTCTCAGATAGGATCACTGAGTCATTATAAAAAAAGGGGTTTTTGAAAAGAATCTTTGAGAGCAGAAGTGTCTCTAAAAAAAGGGCTAATGTTTCTATTTTTCAAAAGGAACTGCAAATGTAGAACAGTAAGCTTAACTTCTATTTCTTTTAAAGCTTTTGAATATGTTAATAAAGGAGTGGTTTATGAGAACTTGGAAAAGGAATCAAAATGACTGTATCAGAACAGTTCATGTCAAACTATAGTTGCTTCTTCCACAAGATAACTAAGCTCGTAGATGAGGGGTATATAGTAGACAAGTACTCTTAAATTTCATCAAAGCATTAGAGAATGCTTCTCATTTGATTCTTATGGATCAGATGGAAAGATATGAATTATATTATATTATGATTAAATGGATTTGGAATTGGTTTTATGATCAGGCCCAAAGAGTAAGTCGTTAACAGTCTGAGGTCAAGTTGGAGGAAGGTTGCTAGCAGAGTGCTTTGCTAGCAAAGAAACTATCCTTTGTCCTCTGATATGAAACATATTTTTTCATCCATCCCTTTGATAAAGGCACAGATGGCATGCTTGTCTTAATTTTCAGGTGACACAAAACTAAGGAAGATGTTTAATATAATTGTATGAAAACTAAGATACGAAAAAAATCTTAAGAAAGGATAGAATGGATAAACTCAATTGAGATTATATTTTATAGAGTTTAGTGCAAAGATCTTTACTTAGCTTCCAAAAATCCATTTTTCAAATTGGATCATTAGAAGCATGACTAAATAACTATTCCTAAAAACAAAACCAAACAAATAGATTTCATGGGTTGTATAAATCCACAGAATGACATTGGCCAGAAAATTTAAAAAAATGTAGATTCTAGAAAGTATAGATTAACATGATGTGAATGTTGAGCCATAGCAAACTTTTAAAACTGATTATTAAGTGGATGACTTTTGAACATTTTTGAGAAAAGAAGTTAATAATAACCAGGAGCCACTCTTCTCATTATGTGTAGTTTCCAATTTGATTCATTTCAAGTTTAATTAACACCATTACTCAATACCTATTTTATATGTTAGGCACTGGGGCTACAAAGGCAAAAAAAAAATGAACAATCCATGTCATCAAGGAGCTTACATTCTTCTATATTCAGAATTAAGCACTATAAATTAGAGGAAGAAAGTACTAATAAAGGGGAGGGGGAGATATGGAAGGCAATACAGCAGAGGAAATTTTTTGTTTTAGGAAGATTAGTTTGACAGTTATGTGAATGATTTTTGGAGAGGAGAGACTAGAGGAGAGAGAGATCAACATATAGAAACTATATGTTCTAAAATATTTTTAACAGCTTTCTTTCTGGTGGCAAAAAAACTTGAAGAGATGCCCATCAATAGGGAAATGACTAAACAAACTGTGGCATATGATTGTGATGGAGTACTATGGTGCCATAAGAAAAGACAAACAGGTAAGTTTGGGGAAAACATGGAAAGCTCTACATGAAATTATGAAGGATGAAAGAAAACATTATATACAGCAACATAAATATTGTTTGAGGAATAATTTGTACATGTCTGCCTCCAGAGAAAGAACTGATAAATAGAAATAAGTAAGTCAGTTTTATATATACAGATACCTTTTTGTTAAATGATGCCTGCTCTAATGGAGAGAGACTTGAGAAGGAGGGAATTAAATGGGTATTTAAGTGTAATAAACAAACAAATGTTTTTAAAAGGCTATTACCATTGTTTAGGCCAGAGATGATAAGGACCTGAAGTAGGGTGAAAACTGGGGAAGAGAGAAAGGGATGGGTTTGAGAAATGTTATAAAGGGAAACTTGATAGGATCTGGCAAAGGAATGAATAGCAAAGTAGAGGGAAGTATCTAGATCACAAGTTATAAACTTGGGAAATTCAACAGAAATAGGGAAATTTGGAGGGAGGGCGAGCTTGGGGAAAAGAAATATTATGGATTATGTGGAGTCGGATATATGCAGATAAAGTGGATAAAAGGCATCTAGGTAGAGCTAGGCAGTTAGCAGTCTAGGAAGAGAGTTCAGGAAAGAAAGAAAAATAGATTTTAGAGTCATCTAAGTAGATAGATGGGCAGCTAGGTGGCATTGTGGATAGAGTGCTAGACCTGGAGTCAGGGAGACTCCTCTTCCTGGTTTCAAAGCTGACCTCAGACTTTTATTTACTAGCTGTGTAACTCTGGGCAAGTAACTTAACCTGATTTGCCTCACTTTCCTCAACTATAAAATGAGCTAGAGAAGGAAATAGTAAACAAACCACTCCAGTATTTTGCCAAAATGGTTCATGAAGAGTCAGACACAACTGAAAAATGACTAAGCAACCACAACAAAAATCGATATCTACCAAAGGGGAGAATGTAAAGAGAGAAAAGAACTTTGGGGTATATTCCTGCTTAGAGGATGGGAGATTGATACTTCCCAGCAAGGAAGCTTTAGGAGTTTTCAGACAAGTAGAAGGCCTACCAGAAACAAGTGTCACAGAAATGAGATGAGTCACATGTGTCATTCATTAGGGTTAAAATATTCATTAGGGTTAAAAGTTACATAGAATTTAAGAAAGATAAAGGCCAGAAAAAAAAGGCCATTAGAATTTGAGGTTAAGATGCCTTTGGTAATCTTTCTGAGCAGTTCAGATGTGAGATTATAAGGGGTTGAGAAGGAGTACTTAGTGAGGAAAACTGTTTCTAGGAATCAAGCAGAGAAAGGATGGAAAGGAATAGAATGAAAGCTTTATGGCAAAGTCACGTGCTGGTGTTTTTTGTTTGTTTTTAAAGATGAGAAGACCTAAGAATGTAGTCCTTGTAGAAGAAGGCAACAGATAAAGGTATATTGAAGAGCAGGACAGACACACACACACATACACGCACACACACACAGAAAGAAAGGGAGAGAGAGAGAGAGAGAGAGAGAGAGAGAGAGAGAGAGAGAGAGAGAGAGAGAGAGAGAGAATAAATGTTTTATGATTCAAGTTCTTGAAAGAAGTAGCATGGTAAGATCAATGGTATGCTTTAAAAGGAGGGTGATAAACTGTAAGACAAGGAACTTATCAAAATCCTCAAGTATAAAGGCAGGCCAGTTCTTCATCTATGTTAAGGAAATCTGTTAAACAAGTATTGAACTTCAAGAAAAGAAGAGCATGACCTGAGGACCAGAAGATGGCAATAACAGGTATGGAAACATTTAGTGAAGTTCAGAGGATAGAGGGTCCAGAGTGATTGGGAAAAAAAGAGAATTAACAATATAAAATTTGAGGAATGGTGACTTCTTTTCTTGATCCAGTGTCCTGAGGGAAATGGGAGGAGCATTGAGGCAGCCAGGGGTGTGTTGTCATCCAAACTTCTGAGCATAAGAATATGTACAAAGGGTAAGAGGAAGAAAGTTAAGAGAAAAGGATTTTGTCAACAAAGGGAATCCAAGGTATTTAGTGGAAAGTGAGAGAGGGCAGAACATAGAGACTGGAATAACTTAAGACTGAAATAGGTAGGAATAGTCTAACAAGCTTCTTCTGGGACAAGCATTTCACTTTTCTATCCCTATTTCATTGTTTTCATCGAGAAGGACTTGCACATTGACTAGGGAAGATTGATGGTAGTGGCAGAATCATTTTCTTGAAGCTTCTGGGTAGTACATGGCTTCTTTACTCCATTCTCATTCACTACAGACCCAGTGAAGCCTCTGAGGTTGGGAGCAATGGTCTGAATATGCCTCTTCTTTTCTCAAGAATGGCAGTATTGCTACTGCCTGGGCTATTGGTGGTGAAAGAGAGCTGAAATGACTGGTTTCTCAGGAGTCAGCACACACCGAAGTTATTCTTCCATAGCATTGTACTGTATTAGCTTTCTTGGCTGCCATGTCACGGTATTTATTGACTCATATTGAGTTTGTAGTTTAATCTTTCCTATTATTAGACTGAGGAAATTCAAACAGAGCAGTAGTTCTCGAAGTGTGGTTTACAGATCCTGGAGGTCCTTTATTTTCAAAATAATATTAATATGTTATTTACCTATTAAAATTCCTCCTTTTATCTACTACATATTTGTGTAAGGTCAATTTTTCTTCATTTACTAAACCAAAATATTTCACAACAGATGAAATAATGAAGCAGATATGAGAATATCTCTGTCTTCAATTAAGCAAGGTGTTAAAGAGATTTGCAAAAATATGTAAATCAGTGCTACTTTTTCCACAAATTTTTTTTGTTTTGAAAAATATAGTATTTTTATAAATGTTATTTTTGTTAATGTATAATGGGTTTGTAACTTTTATTTTTAAATGGACTGTACATTGGGATAGAGCCCTGGACTTGGAATCTGGAAGACTCATCTTCAGGAGTTTTCTAATCAAGCTCAGAAAGTAACTGACCCTGTGATCCTGGGCAAGTCACTTAATCCTATTTCCCTTAATGTCTCATCCATAAAATGCTCTAGAAAAGACAATGGCAAATCATTTTAATATCTTTGCTCAAGAATGCCAAAAATGAGGTAAAATGAGTCAAACACAACTGAAATTATTCAACAGTAACAATAAACATTTTGAAATTTTATCAGTTTAATTTCTAATATGATAAATATCAATAGATAAAATCTACATAAGCAAAATTTCTTTAGGGTTCTCAATAATTTTTAAGATCGTAAAGAAGTCCTGAGACCAAACCTATATATTTAAAGTCCCTACAGATGTATCTAATTTGTTTGCTCAGTCAATTGAGTTGCTTCCTCCTTGACTCAATCAGAAAGATGTCTGTACTTCATAAAGGAATCATCATATTAGCACATTAAAACTTGAACATATTTAGACTACATTCTGTTACTAAGTCATCAATTAAGTTGCAGGAGATAGGGGGGATCACATACTGAATTCTGCCACCTTCCATCCTTACAAACCCATGCTGGTTCTTATGATCATAGATTCCTTTTTTTTCACCTACGATTACTCAGATTAGGATTTCTTTTATGTTATAACAGTTCACTGTTATGATGAATGAAACTAGTCCAGAGAACACAGCATGATAGGCAAGTCGAGTACTACTTGCAGAATACTAATAGAATACTCACCCACTGTGTGAACCTGGGCAAGTCACCTAACAATGTTTGCCTCAATTTCCCTAATCTATAAAATGAGCTGGAGAATGAAATGGCAAACACTGTAAAATTGTTTTCTAGATCTTTTGCTTTTAATTGGGTTTATGTTTTTTGGGACTCTGTGGAGGATTCTTTAGCTGCATCTACATGATGGCAAGATTCCTGCAAGAAAAATACCCAAATCCGTTAAGAAATCTGTTTATCTGGATGATGTCTCCCTGATGACAAACATTTGGAATATTTCCAAAGATTGTCCAAATACCATGTTGAAAGATGATCTAGATTTTTAGTGTTAATTTCCCACTTCTAGTGTATAAGGGCATCATTTCACATTGTTCATCTTTGCTGAAATATTAGGGTTTAGTAACAGTTTCATTTAGGGTATCCAGGTGGTATAGTGGATAGAGTCCTGGGCCTAGAGTCAGGAAGACCTGAGTTCAAATCTGGCCTTAGACTTTTACTAGCTCTGTGATGCTGGAAAAGTCATTTAATTCTGTTTGCTTATCTATAAAATGAGGTGGATTAGGAAATAGCAAGCCATTCCAGCATCTTTGTGGAGAAAATCCCATATCACCTCCAGTCTGATAGGTGTGAGAGGATATCTCAGAGTTGTTTTGATTTATATTTCTCTAATCAATAATTCACCACTATTAGGTTTATTTCCTGAAGTTGTCAAGGAAAAAAGGAAAAGAACTTTATGTTCTAAAATGTTTATGGCAACTCTTTTCGTGATAGCAAAGAACTGGAAATTGAGAGGATGCTCACCAATTGGGAAATGGCTAAACAAGTTGTAGCATATGATTGTGATGGAATACTATTGTGCCATAAGAAATGATGAGCAGGTTAATTTTAATAAAATAGGGAAAGACCTAGATGAAAGTATGAAGAGTGAAATGAGCAGAACCAAGAGACCATTATATATAGTAACAGAAATATTGTTTGAGGAATAACTCGTGTATATCCACCTCCAGAGAAAGAACTGATAAAAAGAAATAAGAAAGACATAGTTTTATATAACATATAATATAATGACTTTTTTTTGTCAAACGATGCCTTCTCTAAAATGAGGAAAGGAGGGAGGAAAGGAGATACCAAGGAATTTTAATGGAACAAACAACTTTAAAAAGAAAAAAAAAAGAAAACCTCAAATGGAGCCACAAAAGTTGGAGATATATAAAGTGACCCAAAGTGAAGTGAGCAGAACCAGGAGAACATTGTACACAGTAATAGAAATAATGTATTATGATCAACTGTGAATGACTTAACTGTTGTCAGCAATGCAAGGATTGTAAACAATTCCAAGGACTCATGAAGAAAAAGGCTATTCGTTGCCATAGAAGTGAGAATCTGAATGCAAATTGAATGGACCATTCTTCACTTTAGTTCCTCCATAAAATTTTCTCTGGTGTGATTGATGTGCCTTTTTTCACATGACAAACATGGAAATATGCATTGTATGATAACACATGTGCAATCTATATAATATTACCTGTCATCTTGGGGAAGTTTGGAAGGGACGGGGAGAAGATGGATAGCAAAATGTCAGAAATGCTTATTAAAATTGTATTGACATGTTAAAAAATAAAAAAATTCAACAATCCTTTCCTCAAATTCTGACATGACTGAAAAATGACTAAACGACAATAGTTTCGTTCACTGAGATGTTGCATGGAATAGTGGAGAGAGAGCTAAACATGAAGCCAGGAAGGTCTGGATTAAGTCTAGCTTTTGACACATACAGGCTGAATAAGTAACCTAAATTTGCTCAGTGTTCTAGGCAAAATTCTAAAATACTAAGATAAAGAGAAGGTGCCTTCCTGAGTTGACACAGGGAATATTCTCATCTCAGAGTAACTTATTTCAAAGAAATTACAAGTCTAGTCTCACTCTCCAACCCAAACTATATACACATTTTTAGTTACAAGTTCATTTAACAGGTATTTAATTGAGTGCCTTTGGCAATAGTAAAAATAATATCTGAAAGTGTTTTACTATATGAATAAGATGGAGCTATGTGCTACTACTGGTGGATATGTCCTTAAATGAGATTTTTGAAAAGAAATCTTATCAGATGCCAAGACTAGTGGTACTGGTTAAAAGACCTCTTTTGTTACTGTTGTTTTCCATCATGTCCAACACTGTGTGACCTCATTTGGCGTTTTCTTGGCAAAGATATTAGGGTAGTTTGCCATTTCCTTCTCCAGCTCATTTTTTTTAAACCCTTACCTTCCATCTTGAAGTCAATACTGGGTATTGGCTCCAAGGCAGAAGAGTGGTAAGGGTAGGCAATGGGGGTCAAGTGACTTGCCCAGGGTCACACAGCTGGGAAGTGGCTGAGGTCAGATTTGAACCTAGGAGGACCTCCCGTCTCTAGGCCTGGCTCTCAATCCACTGAGCTACCCAGCTGCCCCCTCCAGCTCATTTTTACAGATAAGGAAACCCAAGGCATATAGGCTTAAATGACTTGCCCAGGGTTATACAACTAATAAGTATCTGAGGCCAAATATGAACTAAGGTCTTCCTGACTCCAGGCCATGTACTCTAGCCACTCCACCATTTACCTGCCATTAAGAGCTAACATTGCATAGTTTATAAATGATTAAATTTGGTGTCAGGAAGACCGGGGTTGAATCCTCTTCAGATGCTTGTTGTGTGACTTTGGCTAATTCCCTCATATATAAAATGGAGATAATAATGCCTATAGTAATTATTTCACACAATTGAAGTAAGCAACAAATGAAATAGTGTATCTAAAGTGCTTTGCAAACCTTAAAACACTATGTAAATGCCAACTGTCATTATTCTTATACACAGTAAGTATTGGAAAACTAGGGAAATACAAATGTGGTCTAAAATGGTTATCTAAACCAGAAGCATCACAAATAGAATTGGAAAGGAAGTTGGCAATCTTCAATCTAGGAGAGTCCTTATTTCTTTTTCAGATCTCATAAGGAATAATAACAATGATATTCATAGTAATTATAATGATTTTAGCTAGCTTTTAAATAGGACTTTGAAGTTTGCAAGGATTTTACATAAGTTATCTAAATTTAACATCACAATAAATCCTGGGAATTTGTGCTATTATTATTTTCATTTTGCAGATGAAGAAATGGGTTCACCCTGCTAGTAAATTATATGAGGCTAGATTTGAAACTCAAGTTGTCCTGATTCTAGACCCAACTCTTTAGTCACTACCTCACAAAACCTACAACACTAGTGCCCTGTCTGTAGATCTGTGAACTGGCCCAAGTAATTTGGAAATCCATATTAACTTATTTGTCCAAGATCACACTGCTAAACCTTAAAGAATTGATTGGATTTGTGAAACAACTCAGAGGTAACCTAGCAGATTAGTTAATATGACAGCAAAATAAAGTAATAAATGTTGGAGGGGATGTGGCAAAATTGGGACTTGCAATTGCATTGCTGGTGGAGTTGTGAAGTGATCCAACCATTCTGGAGGGCAATTTGGAACTATGCCCCAAGGGCTTTAAAAGACTATCTGCCCTTTGATCCAGCCATACCACTGTTGGGTTTGTACCCCAAAGAGATAATAGGGAAAATATGTATACAAAAATATTTATAGCTGTGCTCTTTGTGGTGGTAAAAAATTGGAAAATGAGGGGATGCCCTTCGATTGGGGAACAACTGAACAAATTGTGGCATCTGTTGGTGATGGAATACTATTGTGCTAAAAGGAATAATGAATTGGAGGAATTCCATGTGAACTGGAATGACCTCCAGGAATTGATGCAGAGCGAAAGGAGCAGAACCAGGAGAACATTGTACACAGAGACTGATACAATGTGGTAAAATCGAATGTAATGGACTTCTGTACTAGCAGCAATGCAATGATCTGGGACAATTCTGAGGGACTTATGAGAAAGAACACTACCCACATTCAGAGAAAGAACTGTGGGAACAGAAACACAGAAGAAAAGCAACTATTTGACCACATGGGTTGATGGGGATCTGATTGGGAATGCAGACTCTAAATAATCACCCCAGTGTAAATATCAATAATATGGAAATAGGTCTTGATCAATAACACATGTAAAACCCAGTGGAATTGAACATTGGCTCTGGGAAGGGGGAGGAAGGAAGGAAAGAATATTAATCATGTAACCATGGAAATTTTTTCACAATTAATAAAAATAAATTAAAAAAAGGAATAGATCTGATTTAGAAAGGCAAAGAGAATATATTCTAGGTAAAGGACACTGGAGGAACAAAAGTTTAGAAGCAGAAATAATCATGGCATAGTCAGGACACAGTGAGGAAACTGATTGGTAAGGAGCAGAAGAGTCAGGTTGAGAAATAATGTTTTTTCCCTGGCTTCCCTGGTTTTCTGTTCATTAGCAATGCTCTGCTGACTTAGCTGAGTGATTAGTAACCCTGCCATGTGTGTGAGTTCTTAGGTATAGTCATCAGCATATCATTCATTCATATTTCATTTGGCCTCTGTGGGTGTTAGGACTCTGGGGCCATTGTTAATTTAGATGGAGCATATGGGCAACAGGAGCTATGATCTCTGGTGCCTTCTAACCTTCACTTGTGAGCTACTCTGGCTCTCCTCCCTGAGCCTGCTCCCTTAACCCTCGGTTGACTCAAAGGGCCATACATTGTCCTCTTTCTCCTCCAGCTCCTTCTCATGCCTCTCCCTTTTTAGATCTACCTTTTTAGCCAAAGCTTCACAGAGAAAGCAACAAATCACCTTGTCACACGGCTGTGATGTCACTTGAAACTTTACATTCTAGGCTTACTGTTCTGTAAGCCTTTCTTTTCCTGAGTTTGGAATGATTTAAATTTCTCCAACAGCTCTACATTATGGTTTACAACTGTAGTATTTCAGGCTGACTTTTCATCAGAAGCTAAAAAGGTAATTCACAATTATAATGGTCATTCCTTTCAGACTTGCAGTCAGTGCTGGCAGACAAAAATCATGAAGGAGATAAGTGTATCTCCAATTTGACCAACATTTCACCAGTCTACCCTGTGGGACAAAATACTATTATTTGCAGGTATCTGGTCAAATCAGCAAGTATGTGCCTGAACCTCTGAGAAATTGTACTATGAACAATTAGAACTTTTAACAACAATTAAAAATAGAAGCTTGCAATTAATAATACAATTCCTTCAGGATATTGAAAGCAACTCTAAGTGTGGACAACATTTTAGCTAGGGGATAACTGGATTGTAAGTTTCGGAGAGCTTAAATTTAGAGTTCATTGAGAGCATTTGTCCTCTGAAAGCATGTAGAAACAACTGAAACTAAGTCACCTGATAAGTCCCTCAATGGCTACTGTTCTCACAGTTCCCTCCACCAGTGGCTTCACAGTATCACAGTATCTCTGTCCTCTCTGCCACTTTGGGCGATGTTTTAGAATCTCCCCATGGACTCATATCAAAGTTTCTCTTTATCCCTACCAACTGAATTTGTCTGTACAGGTTGACTTGACAGGCCTTTCATGTTGTTTACCTTTGGTTACACGTTATGACACTTTTTATAATGTCAAAAATCATTACTTATGACTTTGGTCAATTTGATCATCTGATAGACTCAAATAGTTTTTTGTATCAGTCAATCAAAGGCTCAGATAGAATATGTGATCCTTGTTAAGATTATAGAGTTAAAGCAGGAGAGATATAAAATTTGCTGACTTTTAGCCAAAAGTAGGTGTTTTTCTCTAAATTATTTTTATCTGCCTTTTATAGTAGGTTCACGGTTTTGGAAATGTTCTCAAATTCTTCATTTCAGCTTATCTGTTTAGAAATAGCCATTGTGTGCAAAATGAGAAGGGAAGCAACAAATTAGAAAAATGTTTTATAATCAAAAACTCAGACAAAGGTCTAATTTCTCATACTCATAAGGAATTAGGTCAATTGTACAAGAAGTCAAGGCATTTCCCAATTGACACATGGTCAAGGGACATGAATAGATAGTTTTCACATGAAGAAATCAAAACTATCTATAACCATATCAAAAAGTGTTCTAAGTCCATTCTAATTAGGGAAATGTAAACCAAAACAACTCTGAGGTACCACCTCACACCTAGCAGATTGTCTATATGACAGTAAAGGAAAATAATAAATGTTGGATGGGATGCAGCAAAATTGGAACACTAATGCATTGCTGGTGGAGTTGTGAATCAATCCAGCCATTCTGGAAGGCAATTTGGAATTATGCCCAAATGGCTTTAAAAGATTGTATGTCCTTTGATCTGGCAATACCACTACTGGGTTTGTACCCCAAAGAGATAATAGGGAAAACTACTTGCACAAAAATATTCATAGCTGTGCTCTTTGTGGTGGCAAAAAATTGGAAAATGAGGGGTTGTCCCTTGATTTGGAAATGGATGAACAAATTGTGGCATATGATGTTGATGGAATATTACTGTGCTGTAAGGAATGATAATCTGGAGGATTTCTACATGAACTGGAAGAACCTCAATGAACTGATGCAGAATGAACTGAGCAGAATGAAATGAACAGAACCAAGAGGACATTATATGCAGAAAGTGAAACATTGTGGAACTATCCAATGTAATGGACTTTACTACTAGTAACAATACAATAAACCAAGACACTCCTGAAGGATTTATGAGAATGAATGCTATCCATATTGAGAGAAAGAACTATGGGAGTAGAAACACAAAAGAAAAACATATGACTTATCACATATCACTTGTATATATGAATATATGATGGGGGTTTTGCCTTTAAAACATTGCGCTCTAGCAAAAATGAATAATATGGAAATAGGTATTAGGTGATAACATGTACAACCCAGTGGAATTACTTGTTGGCTCTGGGAGTGGGGAGGGAAGAGGAGAGGAAAAGAAAATGATCATGTAAACATGGAAAAATCTTTTAAAAATAAATAAATGATTTTAAAAAGAGAAAAGAAATAGCCATTGGGTTCTTAAAATATTTTTTGTTTTGCTTTATTTTATTGATACCCTATCTGCCTATTTTCTTTGCTTGAGTTGACTCACTAGGGAATCCTCAACTCCAAATCAATCATCTAGAAGAAAGAAAGGTTGTTATCAATATCTGTAAGGAATTTTATTCCTGGTCCCATGAATAATTACTAAGGTCAGGAAATTGGAGAAGTTGCCTAGCATTCATGACTGGAGTCATCAGTATCCCCCATAGCGATGATCATATTAATGCCCTTGACTTTGAATCAAATAATATGAAAGATGAAAAATGATGTTGGAAACCTTCCTGTGGGACCCAGGAAAG
This sequence comes from Gracilinanus agilis, assembly GCF_016433145.1. Lineage (NCBI taxonomy): Eukaryota > Metazoa > Chordata > Mammalia > Didelphimorphia > Didelphidae > Gracilinanus > Gracilinanus agilis. The sequence continues at coordinate 269,999,094 of NC_058132.1, read as the reverse complement.
AGAAGTGATTTGTCTAAACTTACACAGCAACTTAGTTTCTCTTAATGGAAATCTCACCTGTTGATATTCAGAATTGTCTCTTTATGGACATCAAAAATGCCTTAGATTCTTTACCTACATCACTTGGTGTTCTAATTCCCTGGTGTAAATTTAAGTTAGTATTTTAATTTGGATCATGTAACAAACTTGACATTAATATTACTTACTTTGAATTAATAATTAAAAATTTATCCTAAAATGGATACTATCATGACTTTAATATACAGTACTTCTTTCACAAGACAGGGAAAATGTAAATCAACCTAGGAGCAGTTCTGAGGCAGCTTACAGAAAAGGCCCAGGGAGGGGAATGAAAAAGTAAAATGAAAAAATGTACCAAGCCTTCCATCCCTTAGATTTAATTAAAAACTGCTCTCCTTGTTTGCCTTTTTGGCTTGGCTGTAGATTAATATTTTTTCTCATTTTTCTATAAAATTAAAAATGCCCATTGTTGCCTTTTAATAGAAAAAAAATTTAAAATCATCTCTGAAATAATACCTCATGCCAATTCGAAGTCATTTTGAGATTAAAAAAGAACCCCCACCAACACCTAAAAAATACCCATTAAGCTTCCCTTTTCACTCTTCCCTTCCCAACAAATTTTTAAACAGTTGGTTTCTCTAAGGTGCAAACAGGGATGGATATACTCATGACAAATGATATGATTTCTTTCATTTTACCAATATCCCTGGAAGGGAATTTAAAAATTCAAATAAGTGGTCATTTGAGTATAGATTTTTTCCAGGGGTCTAAATAATGAAATTATCACAGGAGCTTAAATTACTTTATTAATTTAGTTTTCATAACCATTTCTCTGCATTAACATCTTCCTGAAATGTTCTTTAAGTGCCATAGTATTTCATATATAAAAACACAGAGATATCTCATGAGACCTTGGAAATATCTTGAGTTTAGATCTAGATCAGTAGAATAAAACAAATATCACAATAAAGCCAGTCACAAAAGGTTTTTGGTTTCCCAGTACATATAAAAGTTATGTTTTACTCTATATTATAATCTGTTAAGTGTGTGACAGAAATATGTTTTTAAAATGTATACACCGAAATTTAAAAATATTGCTTGAATTTTTTATTATATATATATATATAATTATTTATTGCTTGAAAATACTAAACATCATCTGAGCCTTCAGTGAATTGTAGTCTTTGTTGGTAGAGGGTTTTGCTCAAAATTAATGAAGTTGATGATCAAGGTGGTGGTTGCTGAAGGTGTGAAGGTTTGGTAATTTCTTAAAATAAAACATTTAAGTTTGATGAATTGATTAACTCTTTCACTTGAACACTTTAGAGGATATTATTATTTCAATATTATTGTAACTCAGAGTGTAGGGAGGCCAGAGCAGAAGGAGGAAGTCTGGGAACAGCCAGTTGGTGGAGCAGTCATAACACAGACACCGTTTATTGATTATGTTCACAGGCTTATATGGGCATGGTTCTTGGTACCCCAGACAATGACAGTAGTAACATTAAAGATCTCTAATCAAGTAGTAACATTAAAGATCTCTAATCACACATCACTACAGCAGACATAATAGCAAAGAAAAAGTTTTAAAATATTGCAAGAATTACTAAAATGTGACACAGAGTCATGGCATGAGCACATGCTGCTGGGAAAATGGCACCAATAGACTTGTTTGAGCAGGGTGGCCACAGACCTTCAGTTTGGAAAACTAAGAAATGTAACATCTGCAAAGTATAATAAAACAAGGTATGCCTATAATGGGTTCCTGTAAAATCAAATATCACTTCATCTTATAATTTCTGATAGAAGAGTGGAAAGCAAAGTTTACTCTCATATATACCATAGATTTTGGGATAGCAGATTTTAAAGTTTTCAGAAAAAGAATAGGTAGGATTCCATGGCCAAAATTTTACAGGGAAGATCAATTCAAGAATAATGGGAAATAGTCAAAGGTAGAATTTCAGAAGATGCCAGAAAAATTCTGAAGAGGATTAAAAGGGGAAGTGCTATTTAAGTGATATGGATGCATTTGAAACATATTGACCAATTAATTAATAAAAATACATATGCAAAAAAAGGCAACTAGGTGAATCAGTAAATAGAAAGGAGGTCCTGGGTTGAAATATGATCTCAGATACTTCCTAGCCATGTGACCTTGGGCAAGTCACTTAACTCTATCTGCCTAACTCTTACTGTTCTTCTAAAACTCTCCTTACAAAAGCAGAGTAGCAGCTGTTTTGAAACTTATCATTTTAGAAAATTGCCCGAGGCACTGAAAAGTTAACCGCCTTACCTACTTGTACAAAGGCTTATTTAACTCTTAATATAACTTAATTATCTAATAATTCTCATTTAAACCTGTAAACATGTGATGATGGTAGTTAAAAAGAGGAAGAAATGAAGCTTTCTTCCTCCTTTCTAGACTGTATTCATGGCTCCAAGCAACATTTTGAAATGGATGAAATGCCACTGGCATTCTTTCACCTCCATTTAAAAAAAAACTTTATTATTTATTTATAATATTTTTCCATGTTTCCATGATTCATTTTCTTTCCCTCCCCTCTTCCCTCCCCACTCCCAGAGGGCAACAAGCAATTTCACTGGGCTGTAGAAATGTTGTCACTTTGATACCTATTTTATTATTCATTTCTGCTATAAAGCAATTTTATTAAAACATAGACCCCATATCACATACCTATATATACATGTGATAACTCTCACCTCCATTTTTGAAACCACCTGACTCTGCTGATGTTCTCTTCCAATTCACTCATGTTTCATTAAATATCCACTTATGATACTTATATTCTAATTCTCAAATGCTAGATGAGTCAGAGTTATCAACTTTCTTCATTCAAAATTCTTACCCGGGAGCTACAACTGGTCCTTGTTCTGAGGAAAGTAACATAATTGAATAATTCAGATGAATATGTGAATGATTATTATCTCCTTTATTCTAAGAGTTAGTTGTATTTTTAAAAGGAGATGCTTGCTATTGTAAATAAATCTTTAATTAGTGGAATGTCAGGCTCCTTTGAAAATAAAAGAAAAATATTTGAGCAGTGTAGGGGAAGCAGTTTGGGGGTTTTCAAAGTTATTACATAGCCTGGTCTTGCCCAGAAGTTTGTTCTAGAGCAAGATTCCTAACTAGTCCTCCCTTTCCAGAGTTTTTTCTCTTAATATATCTTTGACTACAGATTTTGGAAAAGCATCGAGTTCATTTTTCTTTGGGAGTTCATTTATAATTTGTTCAAAGTCTCTTTCTTGTATAAGATTATTTATACTATTTCCTGTTTTACTTGGGCATTTTATTTATTTCATTTTTCAGTTTCATTGGTATATAATTGGTAACAGTAGCTTCTGATAATTTTCTCTACGTCCTCCTCCATTTCTTATGAATTACTCATTTTTATTTGGGTAATTCCAGTTCTCTTTCTTTTTGACTTGAATTCATGATTTGTTGATTTTGTTTGTCTTAAAATAGTGGTGCTTTGCGTATTAATTTTCATTTTTTTCTTTTGTGCTTCTTTGGAAATTGTCAACTTATCCTAAAAAAGTATGCTCAATTCAGTGGTTCTCTCCTTTGTTGATATTTGTTCTAATATACAACTTTTCTTCTAAAAATTGCCATCTTTATTTTATTAATTCTAGCATGCTGTCTCATTTTTCTCTTTAATATAACATTCTTATAATTTATACTTTGGTCCACTCATTTTTGAGGATTTTGTCATTTAATCTTAATTTATGAATACATTTTAAAAAATCTTCCTTTTTAATATTTATCTTTTTGTAGTCTTTGTTTAGTAGTTATACCTTTCTGCATTTATTAGTGAGTTCTTTATATCCTAAAACATGATTAATTTTTGTAAAGGTGATATATTGAAAAATAATATTTTTAAGATTCCCATTTAATAGTCACCACGAGGCTATTAAATTTTATTTTTATATCATTTTGTTCATAGCTATAGTTTCTTTTTTTTGCATATTTTTCTATTGGATATGCTAATGTATGAAAAAGACACTTTGAAATCCGTTGTTTATTTTGTTGCTATCTTGCTCTTTTTACATGTCAGTCAGCTTTTATTTGAATGATTTATATGTCAAATCATTTAGTCATTGTTTTAGGTTTGTGGTTTTTTGGTTTGTTTGTTTTTTTTTTTCCCCTTTAAAGTCTAGACTCTGTTTTCAAATGCTCTAGGAATCTTCCTGTACCAATGCAGAGTGGTTCTTGATTTGCCACTCACAATCTTAGAGAGTAGACTGGGGATATTGAAATTCAGATAAAGTGATTTGCCCTGAGCCACAATAGCCAACAAGCTAGAGGTGAAACTTTAACCTAGGTCTTCTTGGTATTCTCTCCACTTCATCATTGTTCCTTTCAGGATGAGTTCAGCCTATTAATATTTAAGGTTATAATCCCCTCCCCCCATCCAATCTTATTAATTTAAAAAAATCAATAGTACAGTTTATTTGCTTGAAATACTCTGGTCCCAGTCCCCACCTCATACACATTTTAGTTTAGTCCAAGATCCCTGGATATTGCAATTTAGGGGAGAAAAAGCTTTCAGTTTTAGTGAGTTGCTTTGGCTAAAGTAATCCTAAATCCTCTTGTCTATCATTTTTTGTATACTTAACACATTCCCTGCTGATCTCAGCCTAGAGTCTGTTTTTATTAGTGTTATCTTTTTTATGCTCCCTTTGCTTAATTAAAATAAAAATATGATTTAGTACATATCCTATATTTACTAGATTCCTCCTCTTTAAATGATTTTTACCACTGACATCCTGATATAAACCACAGAAAAATGTACTGATTCCCCTTTCTCTGTTCTTCCATTACTCTAGGATACTTCCATTGGGACATCTTTTAGGAGTTTAGATGATAGCTATTCTTATGGTTCTTTCAATGATCTTCCTTTTTTGAGGGAAGAGAGTCTCTCCTATGGCATATCCATCCTTTTCTTTCATTACTCATTATTTATGAGTAGTCCTACAAGATTTGAAGAACTATCTCTTTTAGTTCCTTGAAAGATTCTTTTATTTATTTGAAATTCTGGAACTAAGTTACTACATTGTATTGCAAATTGATTGGGGTTCCTTTCTTATCTGTGCTCTGCCTTCTATTTCCAATATTATTGGGAAGTTTTGTTGTGTGATTTCATGAATGTGTATTCATTCTTTTTGTTTTACATGTTTTCAGCTGGGAGATCAGTGATTCTCAAATCCTCTCACCAAGTTTGTTCTTAAAGTTCAATTATTTTAGTTTGTAGAAACCTTAACTCTTCTAGTTTTGCTATCTTTTGATTTGATATTTGCTGTTTTGTTTTTGGATCTTTAAAAAAATGTCCATTTCTGACCCTTTCTTTAAAGGGTTCACTGTTTTACTGATTTTTCCACCAATCAGATTTAAGTTGCGGAATGCCTTCAAATTCTTAAAGAGCTCCACCTTCTCCTCTATATATGGAGAGCAGCATGGTATGGTAGAAAGCCTTTGGAGTCCAAGGATATACATAAGAAGCTTACTATTTGTGTGACTTCACTGAAGTCACTTGTGTTATTCTTGGCAGTCACATAGGTGATTTTAGCCAAGTCACTTATTCTCCATGAGCCTCAGTTTCTTCATATATAAAATGAGATAATTAGATTCTTATCTCCTTTTTAGTTCTAGAGCTATGATCCTTCTATACTTCTTGTAGTATGCTTCTAAATCACTCTGGGAGTTTTTGTATTCCATTCTCTTTTTATATAGGAGAGAGGATCTAGTTACTAAATTTATTTTCCTGAAGACTTTATCCTTACTGTCTTTTAATTATATTGAAACCTTTTTAGTTTACTTGTTTCTTCAGTCTCTAAATTGTTGTTTTTAATTTTTCTGAAATTTCTGAAAGATTTTTCTTAGGAATATTTCTTTAATATCTACTTTTTGATGGTGGTGTTTTATTTTATGTGATCTTTTTGTGTTTAACATTGTCAGAAAATTTTAGTTATTAAAGTAACAGATCTAATTCTTTCTTTTGTTGAGAATATTTTTCCATGGTTACATGATTTATGATTTTTCCCACCTCTTTTTCCTTCCCCCCCCCCAGAGCTGACAAGCAATTACACTGGGTTATACATATGTCATTGTTGAAAACCTATTTTCATGTTATCCATATTTGCAATATAATAGAGTGATCTTTTAATATCAAAATCCTAATTACATCCTCATTGAACCATGTGACTGATCATATGTTTTTCTTCTGTGTTTCTGCTCCTGCAGTTCTTTCCCTGGATGTGGGTAGTGTTCTTTCTCATAAGTTCCTCTGGATTGTCTTGGATCATTGTGTTGCTGCTAGTAGAACAGTCTATCACATTCAATTGTACCACAGTGTATCAGTCTCTGTGTACAATGTTCTGGTTCTGCTCCTTTTGCTCTGCATCAGTTCTTGAAGGTCATTTCGGTTCACATGGAATTCCTCTACTTCTTTATTCCTTTTAGCACAATAGTATTCCATCACCACCAGATACCACAACTTGTTCAGCCATTCCCTAATCAAAGGACATCCCCTCATTTTCCAATTTTTTGCCACCACAAAGAGCGTGACAATAAATATTTTTGTATTAGTCTTTTTCCTTATTATCTCTTTGGGGTACAAATCAAGTAGTGGTATGGCTGGATCAAAGGGCAGGCATTCATTTAAAGCCCTTTGCACAGAATTCCAATTGTTTCCAGAATGGTTGGACCAATTCACAACTCCACCAGCAGTGTATTAGTGTCCCAATTTTCCAGCATCCCCTCCAACATTTATCACTTTCCTTTCTGCTAGGTGTGAGATAGTACCTAAGAGTTGTTTTCATTTGCATTTCTCTAATCAGGAGGGATTTAGAACCCTTTTTCATGTGCTTATTGATAGTTTTGATTTCTTCAAGTGAAAACTGCCCATTTATGTCCCTTGATCATTTGTTTGGAGAATGGCTTGATTTTTTGTAAATTTGACTTACTTCCTTATATATTGGGAATTTATATGGTCTTAATAAACTCCATTTCTCACCCCAACTCATATTGACTTTTAGGTTCCCAGAGTAAGGCTTACACCTAAATCCACTTCACCCTCAGGATTCTAGGAGTACCCCAGGGGTGGAGGGATCTTTTCTTATGCCATTAGCTCAATCTCTACCCTCATCCCAATCTGATATGTTCTTCTCAATATTAATTTAACCATCAATTATTTGTGACCCTGTATCATTTATTTTTAATTTTTTTAAACCCTTAATTTCTGTGTATTGGCTCTTAGGTAGAAGAGTGGTAAGGGTGGGCAATGGGGGTCAAGTGACTTGCCCTGGGTCACACAGCTGAGAAGTGTCTGAGGTCGGATTTGAACCTAGGACCTCCTGTCTCTAGGCCTGACTCTCAATCCTCTGAGCTACCCAGCTGCCCCATTTATTTTTAATTTTTAAAGCCCTTACCTTCTGTCTTAGAATTTAAACTAAATATTGGTTATAAGGCAAAAGAGTGGTAAGGTTTAAACAATTGGGGTTAAGTGACTTACCCAGCGTCACAAAGCTAGGAAATGTCTGAGTCCAGACTTGAACTTAAGTTCCCCCAATTCCAGACTTGACTCTCTGTCCACTGAGCCACCTAGTTGCCCCAACTCCATATCATTTAACCAATTAATATTGATTAAAATTTTCAAAGGAATATTTATCGAGATGGTATACTAAAACACTCCTCTTCATCTTCAGATAAATAGACAATACTCAATATACCTTTGCATGCTCTGAGTTCAAGAACAAAGGTCTTTGTAGTGCACATCATCATAGCTTTCCAGAAGTAGACCCTTTACCCTACTTCACATCATGGGGCAGTAGTCAGAACTTACTGGGCTAGGTTTGAGGATGGGGTCTCCCACTGGTCAGTCTCATGGATGTGTTTATTTGGTACATTTCTTGACATTTTTCAGTGAGGAAGGGGATTTGGGATTAGATTTGATGCTTAATCATGTTGGTGAAAGTTGCAGCTTTATTTTTAATACTCTAGTCTTAGGGGAACAAGGAATTGGGGGGCAGGAGTTGGCCCGCTGTTTCCATTTGTACTCCTGGATTATTTGCAACTAGTGGGACTACAAGTCAAAGACAGTTTACATATTATGATTTTTAATATAATTTATATAATAATGCTTTAAGATTATTATAAAGTACTCTCTATGGGTTATCTCATGTGATCCTCAGAGAAATCTTTAACTTTTTTGTGTCATGGACCTCTTTGTCAGTCTGGTGAAGCCTATGGATCCTTTCCCAGAAGAATGTTTTTAAAATGTATAAAATAAAACAGAGGAGTACCAATGAAACTGTTATAATGAAATAGTTATCAAAAATGAATTTGCAGACTCAAGATTAAAATTTTTGAGATAGTGGCTATTTTTATCCTCATGTTGCAGAAGAATAAACTGAAACTGAGGTTTTGCCCAGAGTCATAAAGCCGATAAGTGTCTGAGCTAGGATTCTACTAAATCTACTAAATCATCTAGCTGCTTTACAGAGTCTCCACCTTGGAAATAATTTCTGAGGTTATCTAGACCCACATATAAATGATAAAAAAAATCACCTTTGTGATATTTCATCAGCCTTTATTTGAAGACCTCAGAGAGGAAACTTCTGTTCTCCTAAGACAATGGGTTACAAATGACTCAGGACTAAATTCTGTAAAGATTGCATATTAACCCAGAAAAAATACTAGCATTAGGGAGAGGATAGCATATTTAGTGAAGAAATGGATTGATAAATAGATCAAGTAAATTTTTAAAGATCTGTTTCTTAATTGTCAGACTTGCGAAGCATAAATGACTATTGTTTTAGCCAGACAATAGCAAATGTCAGGGCTGGGACTGAGAACCAAATCTTAGTGATTAACTTTCCGGAATAGGTGAGAGTCGGTAAACTTAAATAGAGAGCCAAAATTAGGAAACTCTTGGTTCAGGTATTACCTCACAGGGACTGTGTGACCTTGAGTAATCTTCCCAGCAGCCCAAGAAACTTGCTAAGACTACAGGTTTCACAAGAATCAACAATGTGCTGTGATAGAGGGATTTTCATCCAGCAGGAATTTCTTATCCCCAGAAAATCACAGGGCTGGGCCAAAATAAAAAGCAAGACAAGAAAAATCAAACTCTATCTCCCAAAACAAATTTCTTTTGATTCTTTAGATATAGCAGTGATTATCAAGGAGTATGTAGGATGTTCAGGGAGAACCCCCACACTTCTTACGTGAGGGCTTGCTGAGCCCTTTTCAGGATTCCTCATCTTTCTTCAGTGTCCATCTTTCACCCAACTCTTGTCTGTGGCTCCAAGAATCTGTAGCTTAGGCAGCAACAACCCCCAGGGAAAACTATCTTGGCAGATGGGTTAAATCATGTTGAGAGGAACACACAACATCAAACCTGTTAGTGAATTAGGGGATGTATTCTAAGCATATGAAGACTTCTTTGGTAGAATAGACATGTGTGAAAAATTTGTTCCAAAATGTCATGAAGGTGGAAGGTATTTAGAAGTTGGTCAGATATCAAAGATGCCAACGCCATCCACTTCATCCCCAGTCATTGCCAATCACCTTGACTTTCGGCTTGACATTGGACTTGGATGACTTTGGAAGAAAGAATGAGAGACCTATGGCTCTGCCATACTTAAATCCTATTTAAACACAAGTCAAAAGATATCTTTTTATCATTTTACTATTTCAATATTTTATTATTCAACTATTTTATGTACAAATTTAGAGACATCTCCATCCCAAATATTCACATGACTTATTTGTGCCAGACCTTCAGCAAAGCTTTCTGAACTTGTATTGTCATTTTGGTCTTCTTCCAAAAACAACAATTGTCAGGGAAGCCAAGAAAAGCATCCACTTTCATCCACTGGTCCCTCTCTACAAGTGAGCAAAGAGCCATAACTTTTCCATATTATGTATGTATAGACACACACATTGTGGTTGCCTTTTCTTTTAAGAGAATACATTTGAAATGAGCTCCTCCATCACTATATATGATTCCTAATTTAATGTGGGGATGGGAGAAATCACTATAAATAATTCTTTTTTGTGTTTTTACTTTTCATGATTCATGTGACTGCCGAGTAAAAAGCAGATAGAGCTCTTTCCTTGGCCCATCTTTTTAAAATGAGAGACACTTTTAAGGGCTCACCAAATTAACCATTGTCACCCACTGTGTCTTCCTTTCTTCTTATCACATTTCTTGCCCTTCTATGCCACATTTTTTGGGTAAGGTTTCCTTAATGAAGAACCAGAAATAACAAAAACCACCTTGGTTTTCTGGAGATTTCTAGCTCATATAATACAGACATTCCTGTCAACAGTTTCACCAGAAGGATATACCCAATCAGGGTTCATTCCCTCTCCCTCTACCCCACTATTTTTAGTCTCATGAGCTAAGCAGCAGATACAGATCTGCAGCTGAAGATAAACAATCTGGCAATTAAATATTTTGAAATAATGCATACAGTGTACTCCTGATACCCAGCAGAGGTTGTTTGTAAGGCTCAGCCTGGTTTTGTTAGTAAACTCTTTAAACTCCTCTTTTTCCTCTTGTGCATGGTTAACTATCTTGTTTAGAAAGATGTTAACCTTTTCAACCAGAAACTGGATATTATGGTGGGAAATGCCTGCCTCAGAAGACATCCTCCTGACAGCTGGTTTACAATAGCCTGTCACTTTGACCCTGGTCTCTGTCTCTTATCACATGTATCAGGGTTCCTGTCAAAGGAAAACACTTTAAAACCAGGAGACATTTACAGCTCCCCAACAGTGCTAATTCCCTCTCCTCATCACTGTCATTCCCAAATAAGACAAGATCTCAGAGATGATTCCTGAATTTACTGCAATGGGGAAAATATCCTCTGAACACCTAAATAATGTTGTCATTCAAGTGACTACTGGCTTTAATGGATGGAGTCTTCTAGTACATGCCTTGACTAAAGAGGGTCATCCAAGAAATACTATGATTCAGCTATTTTTTTTCAGAAACAAAAAAAAGTTTTTTTTAAACAACTGAAGTGATTTACTTATTGGATTAATCTGAATTATGTCAATTGCAAAGACCACTCCTTAAATAACTTACAGATTTGCCTTTTTTTTTCTCCAAGAATTACAAAGGAATGTTAGAAAAGATAGGTGAGAACATTGAAAAGTTTTTTCTGATAGGCAATAGAAATTACAAAAGGAAGCATCTCATAGACCAATTAGTCCTTCTCCTTGAAGGCTTTAAGTAACTTGCAATCTGGCTAAGGAGTTTACAATTCCAAGATTCTATTCAGATCAATTTTCTTTGATGCAGGCTATAAGATTTCTACCATTTTCCTTTAAGGCAATTCCACTATTTCTATCAGTAGTCTCCAAAGTGAGGCCTGTGAGATAACTTCAAAGATGTATTTGAACATGGTGAGAATCTCAATTTTCCCTACCAGAGTCAATCATGAGGCCATATCCAACATAATCACACCTATCCTTGTCTCCAACATTCTCTTTATTTTTCTTCATTCATTCTCTTTATTTTCCCTATGCGATGTAAGCTGCCCTCCTCCTTCCTTCTGAGTCTATGTAGTCCCCTCAGGACGGTTGTTGTTTAGTTATTTTAGTCATGTCAGACTCTTTGAGACCCCATTTGGGATTTTCTTGGTGAAGATACTGGAGTGGCTTGTTATTTCCTTCCCCAGCTCATTTTATAGATGAGGAAATGGAGGCCAATAAACTTACTCTTACCTGGGAATTCACATAAATAGCTTTCAGGTGACACTGAGAAAATTCTCTCAGCCCCAAACGTATCTATTTCCTATTCCCCTTGTTGAATGTAGTTGCTAACTGTGAGCTGATTTTGCTTCATTCCCAGAGCTGCCAATTGCCTGGGAAGCCATTATACCATTCCTCTGCTTCCCCCAGCCTTTGGCTCTCTCTCTCTCTAATCTCTTCTGTGGCTTTCCTTGGTAATGTGAACCAACTTAACAGTTTCTTGAGGTTATGCCTCTCAAGAGATTATTTAGCCCTGCTCCTCCTCTGTCCTTCTTGGGTATCCCTACCCCCCAGTGCTGTGTGGTCTCCCAGATTGCAGTCTCTTCATCTCTCTTAAAGACTCTTTATTATTGCTTCTTTGTTGGTTCTCTAATTTAGTTTGACACCCAGATCACCGCTTGGGTGCAGCAGTTGCCCTCAGTAAGACTCCTGCTTCCCAACTCTTCATTTTGGTTGGTACAGAGTGATTTTTAGAAGATGAGTAAATATGGATGGATTTTGATAGTTCTTAGATTTCATTATTTTTCCTCCTCACACCTTCCTGGCTTCCAAACTCTCTCATAACTATCAAGAGCAATACTGCCACCCTCTTAGAAACCCAGGTTCCCATGATTTTCACAACTTGTATCACTTTTGTCTCTTCATTCTCCTTTTCCCATGATTTCAATGATTATCTCTACACAAATGATTCTCAGTGGTATTTATCTAACAATAACTTCTCTCCTGATAGCTATTGCAATAGACCAAGCAGGACATAATAAGGGTCATTTACCAGGGGGACCAGACCCATTGTCAGAGGAGAGAGAAGGGGGTTTATGGAAGAGATATTATGAAGGGAAAATCTACAGGCCTTGGCAACAGATTGTTTCTAAGGGATGAGAATATTTTAAAATTTTTTTGGTGTTTCTCCTACTTAATACCATACTATTTAATTCATCCAGTCTCCTTTTGGATATCTCATAGATATCTTAAACTTAACACATCTAAAACTGAGTTTATCTTTTTCTCCAATCCCTCTCCTATTCTTATTTCTTATCTCACTATCAACAGCACAGGGATCCTCCTGGTTACTCAGTCTTGAACTCTAGGTATCCTCTTTAACTTCTCACTTTCTCTTACCCTTCATAGCCAGTCTGTTGCCAAGGCCTATTGATTTTCCCTTCATAAAATGCCTTGTATGTGTCCCCTTCACTTCTCTGACACTGTGGTTGTCCATCCTGCAAAAGTTCCTCATCATATCATGCCTGGTCTATTGCAATAGCTCTGTTGGTTGGTCTCCCTTCCTAAAGTTCTTCCCAACTGGAGATCTCCTCCACTCAACTATCAAAGTGATCTTCCAAAAGCAGGGGTTTTGCCATGTCATGTTCCTTCTAACCTTTCAGTAAATTCCAATGGCTTCTCATAACCTCCAGGATCAAATATCAACTTCTCTGTTTGGTTTTTAAAGCACTTGCCTCCCCAAAGCCTGGTTTCCCTCTTTCTCTCCCTTGTTGGTATTACACCTTATTCCTCTCTACATGCTCTGTGATTCACTGGTCTCCTTGCTCTTCCTAGTGCTTAACACTTCATCTACATTTTTACTGGCTATCCCCAATGTCACAAATTCTCTTTTTTTCTGATTCTGTCTTTTAGCTGCTTTGGCTTTCTTTAAGTCAGCTAAAATCCCACCTTTTGCAAGAAATATTCCTAGTCTCCCTTGATGCTAATACCTTCCTTCTGTGATTATATCCAAGTTAACTGACATATAAGTAGTTGTTTGTATGATATCTCCTCTATTAGATTGAGTCCTTGAAGGCAGGGTCTTAAATCTTTTTCTTTTTTTAAATCTCCAGTGCTTAGGACAGTTCCTAGCACACAGTAGCAATCAATAAATGCCTGTTGACTTAATTTAATTGGGAAAAATCTTTGCAGAAGTTCTTGTGATGAAAGCTTTATTCTAAGATAAATGTTGATTCAATTTGTAGAAATAAGAGCCATTCCCCACTTGATAAACCATTAAAGAATATGAACAAATAGTTCTCAAAGGAAGATATTCAGGGTATCAACAACCATACAAAAGTGTTTTAATCACTGATAATTGTTGTTGTTGTAAATTCATTTCAGTTGTGTTCAACTCTTTGTGGCCCCATTTTGAATTTTCTTGGCAAAGATACTAGAGTGGGTTGACATTTTCTTCCCCAGCTCATTTTATAATTGAGGAAGCTGAGACAAGTAGGTTAAATGGCTCGTCCAGGGTCATATAGCTAGTAAATGTCTAAAGCCAGATTTGAATTATGGAGATGAATCTTTTTGACTTTAGGCCTGGCACTCTATCTGCTACGCCATCTAGTTGCCTCAGCAATAGAGAAATTAAAATTAAAGTAATTTTGACATTCTTCCTTAGACCCATAAGACTGGCAAATTTGACAAAATGTAGAAAAGAAAAATAACATTATTGAGGGGCAATGAGAAAAACAGTTACATCTATGCACTTTTGGTGTGAACTGGCATAAAATAGTTTGACTGATATAGCCATAGTCCCCCATTTTCCATATATGCTAAGGATAAGAGATAATGAGAGTATTATCTCTCACTAATATCTTTTTTTCTTAAATTTTCATTTATTTATTTGATTTTTATTTTTTGGAAAAATTTTCCATGGTTACATGATTCATGTTCTTACTCTCCCCTCCTCTTCCCCAACCCTTCACCCCTCAGGCCCCCATCCCTGTAGCCAACACACATTTCTACTGGTTTTAACATGTGTCACCAATCAAGACCTATTTCCATATTATTGACAGTTGTACTGGGGTGGTTGTTTAGAGTCTACATCCCAAATCATGTCTGCATCAACCCACGTCTCACTAATATCTTGCTTGATGTAACAGCAGGAATTAAGTTCCTTGTGTCTGACCCTCATTTCTCATTCTTCATTAAATAACTTAAAAGATATCTTTATTTCACTGGATCTTCATACTTTCTTCCCCAATGGATGAAAACACAGTCTTCTATTGATGTCAACCTACTCTTTGTCTGAAAGTCTATGTAAGTCTGAGCCTTGGGGCAGTCTGGGCCTTCAATCAAAGTGTGAAAACTTGCTTATGGCTCCATGTTTAGGAGTTACACCACTGGGTGCTACTCTTGCACCAAGGAAAATGGGGCCATAAACTGAGACTATTTTGTGTTGGCATCAGTTCTCTTCCCTTCATCTGTAGTGATGAGATTTTCTAACTGCTGTTCCTGTGTGGCTTTGATGTTCTTCTTTCCAACTCTCTTGTACTAGAGTTGGTAAAACTTGAATTGGTGTTTCTAATCCTTTTGGAAAACAATGTTGAATTTTGTCCCCAAATGTTCTAAAGTGCAAGGAAACAAAGAAAGAGGCAAGGTTCTGTTAACTTTGAAAAAAACCACAGAATAATTTAATATTTGGGGAAAACCAAGTCTTTAAATCAGGATAGTGCAAGGCCCAATATTTGGCTGCTACATAGAACCCAGTCCCAAGATCTACACAGGGTCTACGCCCTGGGGACTCTGGGGATATATTCCTGGGAGAAAGCATGGCCCTAGATGCCACATCCTAAGAGGAACAGAACTTGGGGGTCTTTTATATTGTCTGGAGAACTTGGTACGGCAAGCATGCATAGACGAACTGCCAGCAGGCTGCAAAGAGATTGCAGCCAGTCTCAGGGGTATCAGAGAGCAGTGAAGTATAACAATTACAAAGGAAAGGGTCAAACTAAGAGCTGGGCTTCCTGAGAGAGAACCTTAATACAATGGGAGAAGCTTCTAAAACAAATAAAGACTCTCAATATTTTGACTATGTCTGCAGATCTCACTCACACTAGGGTCCCCAAACAGTTTAAGGTCTATAGTTTGACCCAAAACAGGTGTGCCTGGTACTGGGGTTTCTCAAAGGGCAGAGGTAAAATTGAGACATCTTCATTTCACATTGCCAGTTCCAATAAATAGAAAAATATTTAGAATAGGTCTTTAGATATTGGTAATGAACTATAAACTAAGGGGGTACCCATCAATTATGGAATGACTAAACAAATTATGCAATATAGATATAATGGAATATTATTTTGTCAAAAGAAATGAAGAAATAGATGGTTTCATAGAAAACAGGTAAGATTTATGTGAAACGACATAGAATGAAGTGAGCAAATTAAAGACAAAAATCCATATCATCAACAATATAAAAATGATAACTTTGAAAGACTAAAGAATGGATCAATACAATGATCAACCATTTTCCAGAGGGCTGATGATGAAGACTGCTACCTACCTCCAGACAGATTGATGACCTAATATGCAAAAAGAATATAATTTTGGACATGGTCTCTATGAAAATATGTTTTGCTTAGCTATGCTATTTGTCGTGATAGTTTTCTTTTTCTCTTATTCTAGGGGACAAGGGGAAGGGAGAAAAAATACTTAATAATTTCTTTCTTACTTAGAAAAAACTAAGGTGCTGAATTCTGTGGGCTGGAAAAGATAACCTCTCAGATCCCTTCCAATTCTGGAATTCTGTTTTGTAAGCCTATAATAATTAATCTTCCCTCCCACTCAACTGATTTTGTTTTAATTACTTCAAATATTCAATCAAACAATAAGTATTTATTAAATACCTGCTATGTGTCAGGCAAAGAAACAGCTTGAAGTTGTGGGTAGAGAATCTGTCTTGGAGCCAAGAAGACCTTGGCTAAAGTTCTAGGTCTGATGCATACCGGTTCTGTGATTCTGGACCAATCACTCAAGCTTTCATTGAAGTACCAGGCACTGTGCTAGGTCAATACACAAGTGACAATTATATTATTTTCACATTATAATTGCAAATCTGATTTGTTTTTACTCCGTGCCTCTTGCCACCACTGATATTATTTGTCTTTTGCACTGAAATTGTAGATTAAAGCTGTGGAGTAATGCCTACCCTCCCACCCAGCCTTTTTCTTGATGCTGTTTCTGTACCTTTCATAGCCCCACTCTGCTTTTGAAGCATTTCTCGTAACATTCTTCCTGGGGTTCATTATTGCACTGGTTTGGGCATCTTGCTATTTTATTTTCTTGCTAAAGTCCAGGTTGCATTGAATTAGTAGTAGGAGACACTGGAGAATAAGTTCCTTGGGGATATCTTTATCTTTATATCCATTGCCTCAGCAGATAGAGGGAGTCCTTAATAAATGCTTTTCCATTTGAAATGAACTGAATTTCATTGGTAGATGAACCACACAGAAGAACTTCTTGTTTCCCACTAATTCCCAGCCTAATAAAGCTTATTACTCTGGGTTTACATTCAGTTATAGACTAGTATACCATGCCAATGCCACCCTCTTACCTGTTACCCTCCTAAAAATTAAATTATTTTTGGGTCAATGACTCCTATTAGAGAATGTGTTGCTTTGGAAGCAGAATCCAGTGATAGTCTTCAGAAGTGTGATGTTATTTAAAATTGAGTAGGAGAGAAATGATCTCCTTTGGTGACAAGAAGGAGTCTCTACATGGTGATTCTACAGGACAGGCTCAGGTACTCAAGCTTGGTTTCCTCCAGGCAGTGCAGAGCCCTTTGCTGAATCTGCAAAGGGGTTTGTAACCTTTTACTTATCTTCTCATGTGAGTACTTCAGAAACACAATCATCAGCCCACAACTGGTCCGGTGTGACAGTCTTAAGGACTTTTGCTGGTGTTCAAAGCCTGTTGAATTGAAAGAGCTTCCCAGAGGACCAGAGACCAATTTTAACACCAGGCTCCAGGTCGCTTGTTGTGTCCTGGAGCATGGCTGCATAAAATAGATTGAATAAGGGGTAACCAAGAGAGGAGATTTTCTTTTTACACATCATTGAGTATTTCGTTCACTTCCTACTCTTTCTTTTCAGGGAGAAATTATAGTCTTTGGTACTTTAATTATGCTGTCTATTAGAATACTCCAGGCTTCTTCCAAGCATACGGATTTTAAAACTTCCTCCTAGTTCATCACACATTAGATTTCTTAAATCCTCCATTTCCCTGCTCTAAAAGCCCAGGACTGTTGTGATGTGGGTTTGGGGTCAGTGGATTCTCAAGTCCCAAATAGAAATAATTGGCATGTTCATCAACATTTATTTAGAGCTGGACATGACCTTGTAGGTCACATGGTACAGGTCCCTTATTTCACTGATGTGGGCTACAGATGAGGCCCAGAAAGGTTAAGAGATTTATTCAGGGCAATATAGCTAGTAAGTGGCAGAACTGGGATTCAACCTCCCAGTCCTATAACTTCAAATCTAGCACTTAAAAAGTTATTCTGTCTAAGCTTTTCTTTCTTTTTATGTGCTCTTGGGGTTGGGAGACTCATTGACCTATGGACCAATATAATATTATAGCTGGAAGCAAACTTTAAGGTCATCAGGTCCAATACTCTTACTTTACAGATGGGGAAACTAAGGCCCCGAGTGTTGAAGCATCCATGTCTCCAAGATACTAAGTGTTTGCCTTGGCACTTCTGATTCTAAATCCATTGTACTTTCCCCACCATCATAGTATAACTTAAGAAAGATGTCCTTTGATACATTGATCCAGTCTAGAGGTCTTTACCTTGTTTCCTGGCAGAAATCAGTCATCATCCTTTCCAGATGATACTTTTCTCTCATATGATTTCCTTATGATTTTACAAACATATCTGTAGGATTTTACTTATTTTTACTAAGTGCACGGTGGCTACATTGAATGCCACAGACTAACTGCTTCTAAGGAAAGAAAGAAGAACAATTTACCAATACTTTGTTCAAATGTTTTTGCAAAATCAGGGCAGATTGGGAGTTTTGCCTACTAGGAAATTGTTACGAGTCTAGGGGGAAAAAACAACAAAAAACTTTCTCCATTCAAATAACACTATCGCCAGGAAGAAGTATTTTGCCTACTCACTCGTTGTTGAGTTGAAGCCTCCTTCCTCCACTGCTATTTCCTGCCCTGACTGCTAGAACTATGTGAAAACATGAACAGATGAGAGGAAACTAATGGCATCTGCCTTCCTACTCACTGGCCTAGGAGCAATGCTTCTGTGGGATGCTGCTTCACTGGTATTGGTAGAAAGGAGAGCCCATTTTCCTTATTGAAATAAATCTTTTCTTCATAGAAAGGATAATTGTGCGTCACAGGAGAGTGGGGGCCTGAAGAACGGGAGCAGGTTAAATTTAGTCTTTTCCTTCTTCTGCTCTCCATTCCAACATTGCCTATGTAATAAGCACTGTTCACCTCAGGAATGAGGGGACCTGGGAAGTGGGGGGAAACTGCACAGGTGCACTAACAACAGAGTGAATCTCCTGTTACAATTCAATCAATGGTTGGTTTTGTCTTTGTCTTTGCAGGAGGGCTTTTTGTGTGTACAGGGGAAAAGAGAGGGGGAGTTGGTCATGCTGGTAGATAAATGATAAGATCAAGAGTCTGGACGCCATGATCTGGCCCCAGTTCAACCTTATAAATTATTGCTTTAAGCATTAATGCTGCTTTTTTACTCCTGCTGCTTTTATAAAGTTCTCTTTCTATTGTACTTAGGGAGAGAAATACTTTTCTTTCATATGGCTAAAAAAGCATGAGACCAGGAAATCAGGATATCTATACTCCAGGCTTGGTTCTGCTTCTAACTGTTAGATCTTAGGCTAATTACCTCAGTTTCCTCATCTGTAAAATTAGAGTTTTGAAGTGTCAGTTGGCCAACAAACATAGGATTATCAGCAGATTTAAGGTCGATGAGACAAGATGAGATGTCCTCATGGCTGATTTCACAGTGGGGACAGGGAGAGAAACCTGCAGATACAGATGTTGGAGTTATCAGATGGCCCTGATGGCTCCTAGTTGAAAGAGTCACAGGAGGGTCCTCTCTATAACACATAGGAAGCAGTCCAATAGCTTCACTATACTTCCCCAAGGCTGCCTGAATCCCCCTTTTTACTGACACATTATGGTGGTAAATACCTAAAAGAGGCTCCCTTCCTGAGGACTTTGATGTGTACCACTCCATCAATGATATAAGTTTGACCAGGTCAGAGGAGGTTGGAACATTATTTCTCAATCCACCAAGTCACCTAGCTTCCAGAAGGTAAAGATTTTATATAATTACTGTAATGTGACTCTTATGGACTTTTATGGAAGGAGGGGAATTGGTGGGTGAGCCAGGGAAGTCTGAGTAAGAGGTTACAGAGAGATATCAATTTAGATCCCATGATCAGGCCAGGTGGCATGCAAAAGGCTCATGTATAATTAGAAAATATTGAACCTTTGGGCTTCATCTCCCAGAATTCTTTTTCATCTCCCAGAATCCTTTTCTTTTCATCCCCACATTTGCATCCTTAAGTGTATAGATAAGTTCTGTAACCTTGCCCCTCCCTCCCTTCATCTCTCTCTCTCTCTCTCTCTCTCTCTCTCTCTCTCTCTCTCTCTCTCTCTCTCTCTCTCTTTTCCCCCCACGTGCATGGCTGGGAAAGCTGGCTTTCTTTACTTAGGCTTTTCCTCCCTTACTTCAATTTATAATTAATAAATAGTATAAAATATAATATTTGGATATTAATTTTTAATCTTACACTCATGACCTCTTAGCCTTGGTACTACAGATCATCATGATGCGTGATGAATTGTTGACTGTCCCAGAAATATCCAGGCTGTGGCTCTGGTGTCCTTGGAGCTGCTCTTGCTCACCATCAGCACTTCTTGTTAGGAGAAGAAATTAGTGATTGTACTGGAAAGACAGAGCCACCAAGGGGGGTGGTATGTGAAAAGATGAATATCTACCAAAATTTCCCCAGAACATGAATTAGCTTCCCTCCTCCCCCTTTCCTTTCTACAAGAAGGATAAATTATCTCTTAAAGGAGGCTAAGCTGCCCTGGAACCTTATTGGCTCCCGATTACCTAAAGGCATAAAAAGTCTCACCCATGTACAGATGAAGCCTCATCTTCTTGGCACATTTCAGAAGCCCATGTGAGTCCCCATGCCCTTCACCATATCCTGCCTTGTTACCACATGAGTTTCCATATGGAGACAAGGCAGAGGGGAGGGGGCTGCTCAGAAAAGCTAAGAGCCATTGTATCCTTGTTGCATATCCTTGCTGTGTTAGGGCAAAATAAATCTCCTTTTCTTCTCTGTTCAATGACCTGCAAGTGTCTCATTTCATCTCCCTGTTGAACCTAAAATAAGAGAGTATCGGCATCAGGCCCACATCCAACAGTGCAGCTTTTTCTCCCTACTGCTTTTGCAATATTCTCTTTCATTGTGTATAGAGATAGAAACACTATTCTGTCTACAGCTGGAAAAAGTGAGACTCAAAAATCAAGAGATTTGAGCTTCAATCTGGATTCTGTTTCTAACTATCTGATCATACAACTTACCTCACTTCTTTTTTATCTCAGTTTCCTCATCTGCAAAATCAGAGGATTAGAACAAGTCTTGTGACAATCTTCTGGCATAAAAGATTCTCTCTTGGGAGGATCTAGGGTTCTCCTATTGACCCTTAATTTCTACAACTGGATTCACTCTCCCAGTGAGTGTGTCATACTCTCCCAGTGCAAGTGTGGCTGATATGTTCCTTGTTTGACTACCTAGTATATATGTAACCAAGGTAAGGCCCACGAGCCATCCAAAGGTATTAGGGAAAACAACCCCTTAATGATTTCAGGTGCTGAGAGTAACATAAAACAATGGGAGTCAGGTCAACACAACTAGCACAGAGTATGCCACATTGAGGAGCACAGAGACACAAGTCCACTCAGCAAGAAAGGATGTACTCCAGCAGAGAGGTGTGCTCGAACATGCTCTTCTTAATGGCCAACTTGGTGCTGGCTGAGTTGTGTATCAAGGGTCAGGGCAAAATATTATTTGTAGATAATATTATCGGGGAGAAAAACAACCTGGCAGTAGACAAAATACTATTTTAAAGGTTTGTTATCGAGGGAGAAAGCAAGCTGATTGTAGAAAAAATATTTTTTGGGGGACACATCTATTCTAACCTTCAAAAAACATTTTTTGTCAGTATTTTTCCTTGAGAATGTATAATCTTATACCATAAGTACAAGCTTACAGCCTCCCTAAAGGGGAAATTGCCACGATGGCCTCAAAACCACCAGACTTACTATTATAATGATGATTTTCATGAATAGATGCTATCAATTACAGTCTCCCTTAATGGTGGTCTCAAAAACCACCAACCATCAGTCAGCCAACAAGCATATTACTAAAGATAGATCTAGAGAACCACAGTGTCATTAATTCTATTAGTCTAGGATATTTGTGTACATAAGTTTATGGATGTGGGGACTTATTGTCATAGCACTGACACCTTAGTTCACATTTCCCCTCTGATATGTTGGCATATTGTTGAAGTGAGAAGGCAGGTGCCCTTGGTTTATCATGACATCCTGGATTTTCTCACTTTTGCCTGGTTCTGACAAGGAAGGAGACAGTGTGTGTAGCTAGGAGTAAACATGATGGAAAAAGAGTTGACTCTGCATTTGTCTGTGTGTGCATGAAATATACTTGGTTATAGGAATGGATGAATGGTTCATTGGTAGATGATAGCTGCATGACAGAATATTTCCTACTCTTTAGCATGTATTAGTGTCCTAGAAAATTCACTGATGTATCTTGTGTTATCCAAAAGATTAGGGAACATTGATATAGTTCATCATCTCCTCACTGGTAGACAGGCTATATGAAGAGATAGCATAGTGTAGTAGAAAGAATCTTGGTTCTGACTTTGTTACTAATTGTTTCTGTGGACTTGGGGTAATCCCCTCATTTGTCTGAAGCTTTGTTTTGGTGATCTCAGTTTTTCACATTTGTATAATTTATAAGTAGGACTAGATGATCTTTAATATGTCTTCTGTGCTGCTAGATGGCACGGTGGATAGGGTACAATCAGGAGGACCTGAGTTTAAATTTTGCCTCAGACACTTATAAAGCAGTGAGATCCTGGCAAGTCACTGAATCCTGTTTGCCTCAGTTTCCTCATCTGTAAAATGCACCAGAGAAGAAAATGGCAAACTACTCTAATATCTTGGACAAGGAAACCCCAAATGGTGTCATGAAGAGTTGGACACAGCTGAACAATAATAATAAGTCAAAGATGTTTTCTAGCACTAATAATTTTTGACCCATGAAAGGAAAATGAGTAGCTTTCCTGTCAGGTTTGTGGAATTAGTTTCTTTACTTTGTAATCACAGTTCATAAACTCTCTCAAGAAGATAACTCAATTCTTTTTCTAAACATCTGTAGTCAAGTAAATGCAATCACATTTCACAGGAAACTATGTCTGGCAACCTTAGTTACCAACAAGGACTTCTTATCCTGTAAGAATCATAGAATATGATTTGGAAAAAGCTTCAGAGGTCATAAAAATCAATGCATTCTTGAGGAGAGATCTTTTATAGAGTGTGTAACCTCATACTTGGTTTGTATCTAGGAGGAAGAAAGTCAGTGGATTACTATTTTAAATATATGAATATATAAAAAGGGGTGACTCAATGGATAGAGAGCTACACCTGGAGTAAGGAGGACTGGGTTCTCAGATACTTCCTATCTGTTAACAGAATTCTAGTTTCTTACTAGATTTCTAGATTTCTTAGATTTTACTTAAATGATAACCCTATGTTCCAGTTCTTTAATAATGACTCTATCTCATAATTAATGACCATCAGGAGTGTACCCTATAGAATCTTAGCTATATAAACTCATAAACCACCAAATCACTGAAAGAATAAAGAGTAGATTATTGATTATGTGTAAGTTGTCCTACTCTGGAAATGGGAAACATTTCTTTCTTTCCTTTCCTCCTCACCCCCCTTTTTAAAACAATCCTCATTCCTTTGAAATTGCACTGAATATATAAGACAAACTTTCAAATAACAGCCTTTGGGGACCTGGATACTATTTAGCATACAAATTTATATTAGCCAATAAGTTGTGAATATGAATATGAATATTTCCTCTATGCTAGGCCCTGCAATGGGGAAACAAAGATCTAGATAAAAGAGACCTTGTCTTCAGGGAACTTATATTCTAAAGGGGAAACAATATGTACACAGACCAGTGTATAAAAAACATAAGGCGATTTGGGTGTATGTGTGAGAGGGGTGTCAACGGGAGAGGGAGTCAGAAGGGCTCCATGTAGGAGCCCTATTTGGGTTGAGTGTCAAATCAAACAAGGGATTTTGAGAGATAGTAGTGAGGAAGTAGTGTAGTTCAGGAAAGGGACAGAGGCACAGAGATAGGAGATGGAATATCATGTGAGGAACAGCTAGGGTCAGACCAAAGAATATATGGAAAGGATTACTGTATAATAAGTCTAGAAAGGTGGATTGGAGGCAGCTTGTGAAGAACTTTCAATGTTTGTGTATGGAAGTACTAGGAAGTCACTGGTGTTTACTGAATAGGGGACTGTTATGGTTGGTTTTTTACTGTCAGTTATTGTATATCATTTATTAACATTGTTTGAATCTAGCTATATTTACCTTAAAAGTTTTGTCTAACTCAAAAAGCTTTTTGTCCAGGTAAAGTTAACCTCAGAAAGGCTCCAGGGAAACCCAATGGCTGTTAGGAATACTTAGATCTCACCCAGTGCTTGTTTTGGATCCATCTAAAGTTTGTGTTTTGGGCTCCCCTAAATAGATTGACATACCTGCTGACATAAATCTCAATTTGTCCTTCTATTAGAGATTATTTACTGTCTCACAGACAAATGTTTTTAAGCCCTTGCCTGAGCTCTAGATAATGTATCCTCACAAAGACTCCAAGAAGGAACAATCCCTTCTTTCCAGCACTTTCTCTTTCTGTTTCTCTTTCTGTCTTTCTGTCTGTCGCTTGTCTCTCCGTCTCTCCATCTCTCTCTCTCTCTCTCTCTCTCTCTCTCTCTCTCTCTCTCTCTCTCTCTCTCTCTCTCTCTCTCCCTCTCTCCCCCTAAATAATGAACTAATAAATTTCTTTCTAAAACATTGACAACACGCACTATAGTATAACAGAGACAACTGATCTTAGTACCTAGTTATCAAGAATAATTAGTTGAAGTAGGAAGCTAGCAGATGGCACATTGTTAATATTAGTGATCTGTGAGCCATTGTAATAACTAATATCTCCTTCTGCTTCATTAAATTTATATTAGTTAATACTCATTTTTTTATATAATGAATTACAAAATTGCTTTGAATGTGTATTTTGTGTAGCACACCCCAGGCATGCTGCTTGCCCTGGATGTTAAAATTAGTAGCTATGGCTCTGTTTCCAGGCATGCTCAGGAATACTTTCTATATTCTTTTCACTGTGGGACATAGTCAAGAAAAGACAAGCATAGTTTAATCCCACAAACATCAAGTGCCCCTTAAATGCAGAGCACTCTATTGGGCATTGGGAATTTTAAAAAAGAATAAGATGCAGCTTCTTCCATCAATATGTTTACTGGATAGTTGGGAATAGAATGTTAGTAAGCAAATAACTGCTACAAAAAAGAATCATAAGCATTTAGTAGAGTGGCAAACAAAATGTTATGAGTTATTCAATGAGGAACAGTTAACTGAGGCATTTTAATAAAGGCTTCATGGAGGAGGTGGCACCTGAATTGGGCCTTAAAGAAAGGGAAGGATTTCACACACTCAGAAAACTACTTGGAACACATCCTGTTGGAGTGGGGCATGAAATGGAAGTCAAAGTGGGTAGGAAGGGAGGGTAGGAGAATTAGCTGCCATAAAGGTGCTAAGGAAGTAGTAGAGGAAATAAAACAGGGAAGCAAGCCAGACATATGGATTTTAGCCCTTCCTGTATTCTCTCTCTCTCTCTCTCTCTCTCTCTCTCTCTCTCTCTCTCTCTCTCTCTCTCTCTCTCTCTCTTTCTCTCTCTCTCTCTCTCTCTCTCTCTTTCTCTCTCTCTCCCTCTCTCCCCCTAAATAATGAACTAATAAATTTCTTTCTAAAACTGTTTTCACATTTTGGAGTTTATTCTTATATACAGCAATATTGAAGGTTTGGTTTTTTTTTTTTTGCTAGGTATGTAGAAAATAGATTGAGGAAGGGGGAAACTCAAGGTAGAGAGATCAATTAGGAGGCTTAGACTCCTAATAATAGACCAGGAGAGGGGTGATGAAGATAATTGGAAAGATGATCTTGTAGTATGTAGGAAAATGTGATAGACATGGAATCAGAGAGCCTGGATTCAAATCATGGTTTTTCCAGGTAATACCTGGATGACCTTGGGCAAGTAATTTCACCTCTGGGACTTCAGTTTCCTCATCTTTGTGATCCTGGATAAGTAACTTAATATCTCTCAGCCTTGGTTCCCTCATCTGTAAAATGAGAAAGATGGACTAGATAATCTCTAATATCTCTTCCAACTATAAACCAGTCATCCAATGAGGCTTCTACAATATCTTAATGTCTCTTCAATTCTCTATGATATCAAGATAGCTGGTCAAGTCATTAAAAACTTAGTAAAAAAGAAATCTGTTAAAATGGTTATGTGGCAATATGTGGACCAAATGTAGTTTTTTGGGACTTGCAGAGCATTTCCTTTATAAATAAATATGTATATCAACAGTGCTCCATTTTTTATTTGTACTAGATAGAATGATGACTGGAATGGGATTTTGCCATCATGTGCAGAAATTTAGAGGGTCCAATTCTTTTAAATGGTTTTTGGAGTATTTGTACAATTTTAAATTTTGTTGCATTTCCACATTGACAACACGCACTATAGTATAACAGAGACAACTGATCTTAGTACCTAGTTATCAAGAATAATTAGTTGAAGTAGGAAGCTAGCAGATGGCACATTGTTAATATTAGTGATCTGTGAGCCATTGTAATAACTAATATCTCCTTCTGCTCCATTAAATTTATATTAGTTAATACTCATTTTTTTTATATAATGAATTACAAAATTGCTTTGAATGTGTATTTTGTGTAGCACACCCCAGGCATGCTGCTTGCCCTGGATGTTAAAATTAGTAGCTATGGCTCTGTTTCCAGGCATGCTCAGGAATACTTTCTATATTCTTTTCACTGTGGGACATAGTCAAGAAAAGACAAGCATAGTTTAATCCCACACACATCAAGTGCCCCTTAAATGCAGAGCACTCTATTGGGCACTGGGAATTTTAAAAAAGAATAAGATGCAGCTTCTTCCATCAATATGTTTACTGGATAGTTGGGAATAGAATGTTAGTAAGCAAATAACTGCTACAAAAAAGAATCATAAGCATTTAGTAGAGTGGCAAACAAAATGTTATGAGTTATTCAATGAGGAACAGTTAACTGAGGCATTTTAATAAAGGCTTCATGGAGGAGGTGGCACCTGAATTGGGCCTTAAAGAAAGGGAAGGATTTCACACACTCAGAAAACTACTTGGAACACATCCTGTTGGAGTGGGGCATGAAATGGAAGTCAAAGTGGGTAGGAAGGGAGGGTAGGAGAATTAGCTGCCATAAAGGTGCTAAGGAAGTAGTAGAGGAAATAAAACAGGGAAGCAAGCCAGACATATGGATTTTAGCCCTTCCTGTATTCTCTCTCTCTCTCTCTCTCTCTCTCTCTCTCTCTCTCTCTCTCTCTCTCTCTCTCTCTATCTCTCTCTCTTTCTCTCTCTCTCCTCAGAACTGAGGCATGGGTCCTCTCACAGAAACAATGTAAAGAAATATACTCATCCATGCCTTAGTTCCTAATGTTTTCACTCTTGCCATTCATTATTTTGTTCTCATGTAGGCACAATGTAAATTGCCCCTCCAAAATGGCCCCAGAGCAAAAATGAGGAACTATTCTAAGCCCTCTTTCAGTAAGGAACTATCTTTTTTCTTTTCTTTTAGAAAGAAGATTTTAAAATGGAAACTTTAAGGTAAAAGAAATGGTAAAATAAAATTATTATTGGAAAAGGCTGCAAATAAATCTGCATCTTATGTTCTCTTCCATACGAAACTTGTAATCTTTGATACAAACTTCCCAAGGCATATTGGCTCTGTGCTTCTGTGGGAAGGCGCTCTGGATTCCTTTTCAAAAGCACGCATGCTGCTCCATGTGGTGTGGCAGCTGCTAAGGTAATGATGCATTTTTAGTGAAAAATACCATAAATAAACATACAAAAAATCATATGAGATTCTCTCCAACTAAGCACAAAATTTGGCAGTAAAAGAGACCTAAAAAAAATCATAACTGTTAAGATGATATACCAGTCCAGCCATTTCCAAATCTAGTTTCTACCTACCTATCTACCTATCTATGACATATTAGTATAACGCACATTTCCTTTATAAATGTACCACTCTACTGCTTAAATCTTGGAATATAGTCAAATTTTAATAAAAAAAAATTCCAAGAGCATCCAAGAACTAAATTTCAATTATTTTAACATTATATAAAATTATTTGGTATTTTGACATGGGCAATTGACAAAGTAAAATGAATCTCTATATACATGATTTACCTAAGTCATATTAAAAGTTTTTTCTCCCACTTGATATAATGGAGATAGCCATTTTTTTTCTAGGTGGTAACTGTCAGAAGATTAAAAAATGAAGCCAGTTTTCACATTGCTTCACACGTCTAGATTAAAGTATGTATAGATGACAATCAGTTGAGAATTCTCTCATTTTCCAAATTTCTCCATTGGCTGGCCTATCATTGCTTCAGCTAACTCTTAACAGTCAAATTAATTGTTCTCTTAGCCTTAGCGTAAATTCAAAGCTAGGTTAACTGATTGCTTACAAGAAGGAAAATGAGGAACTGACTAACCTAATATGATCATTTCTGAAGGCATTAGAAATGGTAACATCCTATGTTCATAACTGACATTCTGAGAGAGGCAGCACAGTATAGTTCAGGGAGGTCTTCACCTTTTTGGTGTTCTGAATCCTTATTGTTGTCTGGTGAAGCCTATGGATGTTTTCTCAAAATAATATTTTAAAGTTCATAAGCACATAAGAATATTCAAGAAACCAATTATGTTGAAATGTAGTTATTGTGAGTTTTAAAAAAGCAATTCAGACTTCAGGTTATGAAATTCTGGATAGCAGAGAGATCACCAGACTTAGAATCAGGAAGACCTAAGTTTAAGACCTGCCTTTTACTTATTACCTGTATGACACTAGGTAACTGTACCTCACTAGGTAACTGTGGCTCACTATTGTTTTCTGTAAATGGGACTTGGACTCAGTGGCTTCTAAGGTTCTTTCTGTCTCTAAAACTAAAATCTGATTTTTTTGGGCCAATTAAAAGTTTGGGAAAATAGATATAAAAAATAAAAATTGTGTAAATAGCACTGGTCATGGAGTCAAAAGGCATAGTTTCAAAGTGCTGGTTTTTTGTTATTGTTTAGTCATTAGGTCAGGGCCAACTCTTTGTTACCCTATGGACCATAACCCACCAGGTCCTTCATCCTCCACACTCTCCTGAAGTCTATTCAAGTTCGTGTTTACTGTTCTCCTTACACCATTTATCAGTCTCCTACAGAACAATCACCTTTTCTTTTTGCCTTCAATCTTTCCTCACATCAAGATCTTTTTCAATGAGTCCTGCCTTCTTAGAATGTGGCCGAAATATTTAACCTTCAGCTTTAGTATTTGACCTTCCACTGAATAATCTGAATTAATTTCTTTAAGTATTGACTGACTTCATTTCCTTGTTGTCCAAGGAATTCTCAAAAGTTTTCTTAGCACCACAATTCAAAAACATAAATTCCGCAGCACTCAGCTTTCTTTGTAGTCCAACTCTCATAGCCATACATTACTACTGGAGAAGTCATAACTTTGACTATATGGTCCTTTGTCAGCCAGGTCATGAGTCTGCCTTTTAGTATGCAAATTGAATGACTAGAGGAAAATACCAACTTCTGTCAGCTTTAGTTACTTCATCTTTAGGAAAATTAAAATAATACTTACCCGTAGAGTGGCAGGAATCAAGTGAGAACATGTGAGCAAATGCACTTTGCGTGACTATAAAGTATTATATAAAAATGAAGTGTGATAATGATGAAGAATAAAATCTCTTAATATAATGAAGGGTTGACTTTCAATATCTTTGTCTGTTACATATTCTCATTGATCTCCTCCAGAAAGTAGATAGCTATGGAGATTATAAAATGATATGTCTACCCAAAGGCTAGAATGTCAAGTCAAATTCTCCATAGATCTACTTTGGCATATTACCCTTTGTGAAATATTTTTTGGTAGTAGCCCAGTATCCTTTTAGGTTGAAAGAAATTTACTGTGAAGGCTAACTAAACAAGAAACAGAAGAAGAAAAAGAGTGGTATGGTGAATAATAGAATGTAGTAGGATAGAGAAAAAAGAAATTAAGTTCTTAATAGATAACTAAAGAGCTATCTGTAGCTAAGTATATATCATATACTGGGTCTTATAGCCTAAAGAATGCTGAATTTAGAGTCAACGAGCTTGGGGCTTGAATCCCAGAGGTATTATTGCTTGTATGTGTGTGGCATCACCCTCTCTGGGCTAGCTTTCTCATATGTAAAGTGAAAATGTCAGAAGGAAGAGAAGAAGAAAGACTCAAAAAGATGAAATCAGATAAGGGGACAAGGTAAGAATAGTTGGTAAGGTAATATGAAAGAGAAGAAAGAGAAGGAAGTTACTATGCCTTTCCAGGTATTGTGTAATCGTTCAGTTGTGTCTGATTCTATGTGACTCCACAGACTTTTGTCCATAGGGTTTTCTTGGCAAAGATATTGGAATAGCTTGCCATTTCCATTTCCAGTCTATCCCAATTTTACAGTTGAAGAACTGAGGCAACTATGGGTTAAATGATTTGCCAAAGGGTCACGTAGCTATGAAGTGTCTAAAGTTGTATTCAAGCTTAGATCTTCCTGACTCCAGGTCCAGTGCTCTATCCATAGAGATGCTAAAGAGGTTCTGAGGAAGCAAGGAGGATAAAGACTAATACATTTTGTCTTGGCAGATCTCCAGAGAATCAATTATCAAGAAAGATTGAAAATTGAGGATTTCTCTTCTACTAGGGATGGAGAATGTGAAGAATTAGGCAATGGCCAACATTAAAGGCTGTGATGTTTGTATTTTTACCATAGCCAAGTGAGCCACGTATGTTCAAAGCTCAGGCTTCTCTTTTTTCTAGAAGAAAAAAGGCAAAGGACCTTGAAATATGTCTCTCCTCTTTCTAGGGTTTCAGGAAAAATGAAGTGTTCCTTTAAATAAAATAGAATGTCAATGTAAAAACAGAAAATGAAAAGGATGCAATGAATGAGAAATTTTGACTTCTTTCAGTTGGTTGGAAGTTGAAAGAATGTCAAGCTGAGGAGAAAGGGGAATTAAAAGGAAAACTATTTAAAGTTCTTCTAGAAGAGAAGGAAGATGTACATGCTAAAGAAGAAGCAGCTACTGATTCACCAAGGAATGATGATTAGACTCACAGGTGTTCTTGGGTGAGAGATCATCTATATTACAGTGGTTCCCAAACTTTTTTGGCCTACCGCCCCCTTTCCAGAAAAAAGATTGCTTAGCCCCCTGGAAATTAATTTTTAAAAAAAATTTTAATAGCAATTAATAGGAAAGATAAATGCACCTGTGGCCATCACTGCTTCCCCGGATCGCTACAGCACCCACCAGGGGGTGGTAGCGCTCACTTTGGGAATCACTGATCTATAAGATCATAAGGAGATAAGTAGTGGTGCTTAGTGACCTTCTTCTGAGGGAGCACTGAGGCAGTTATTCTTCATGTCGATAACAAGGTAGAGTTCTGTTGCCTTTCTTCTTGGAGTTCATATCGAAGATGTTTCAAAGAACTTCCCAAGCCTTGCAAAATCAAATGATTACCACTCATTTCTGATGATTCACATGGTTACAAATGCTGTTGCCAGAAGGAAAATGAGAAAGCATTATCTAAGAATACAAAATCTTAGGCAAGAAATTGAAAACCTTAGGACCAAAATGCTATTTTTATCAAGTGTTTATGAATGAATGAGATTTGACTTTCTAAAGCCACAGTTCAAAATATAGAAATTTGAGCTTCTGGACAAGGATGGAGTATACCTAATAAAAGCAGAAAGATTATATTTACATTGAGTCTAGAAAAATCTAATCAAATGGATTTAATCTGAAAAGGAAGTCAGGGTGGAGACTGCTTTTGTATTTTCACGAAGCCAGATGCTGTGAAAGAATAGTGTTTGGGCAGTCAAAATTCTAGAAAAGAGCTAGTGGTAAAACCAATGGTCCACACACAAATGTACACTGTCAGACTAACAAAAAAGTTGAACAAGAGATACTTATGTAAGGAGACAAATTGTATTCACAGGTATCATTGAAAATTGGTGGGATGAGGTGATGACTAGAATATGACCCTGAAAAGGTTTTTCATATTAAAAAAATAGCATAGGTAAAAAAGAAATTGGAATATTGTTGTACATTGAAGACATATGTGGGGAATCCAGGGAAATCAGAGGTTGGGAAGCATGTTAGAGAGCTTTTGGGTGAAG
Source organism: Gracilinanus agilis (assembly GCF_016433145.1). NCBI lineage: Eukaryota > Metazoa > Chordata > Mammalia > Didelphimorphia > Didelphidae > Gracilinanus > Gracilinanus agilis. The sequence goes on along the minus strand of NC_058132.1, from coordinate 269,966,874 downwards.
ATCAATGCAAGAAGAAATGGAAATGATTTTTTTATTAACAAACTAGAGACCACCTGGACAGAAAGAGGAACTAGACAAAAGTAGAGCCTAGAAACAGATCACAAGCCCAGCACAGAGACATACTATCATAGTAAATTGGCAACTTCAATTATCCAAACATCTGGTAGAGCTCTTTCTGTCAAAAGCAGAGCACCTAGTAACTTCTTTACTTGTGTTAGTTATAATTCATAGTTCAAAAGACAGAAATTCTCACTTGCAAAGAAAAACATTGCTGGTGGGAGTGGTGGAAATAAAGTGAAGTTTAGCAGGAAATGACCACCCCATCTTAAAATTTAAGCCTGGAGTGATCCAACATGCCCTCTAAATTTTGGAAGAGCGCATTTCAAAGGGCTCAGAGGAAAGTTCTCACAGTCTAAAATTTGACAAGAGAAGAAAGTCCATACAAGATGGTAAGGTATGAAGAACATTTCTGAAACAATCAAAAAAGAGTGTTGATGAGGAACAAAGAGGAGTTGTCTAAAGACCATTATGGATACACAAAGGACACACCAACCAACTGATTTTTAAAGAACATACTTTGAAGATGGAATTATGGAAAACTGACCCAGAGGAGGAATATATATGCATACACACACACATATATATGTAAAATCACATATATGCATATAGACACTTATATTTATGTCTTTATAGGCAGGCAAATATAAAAAAGGCACATGTGTGTTTATTGTTTTGTGTGTCTACATACATATATAAGCATGGAACAATCTTGAAAGAATAGTGTCAGGAATGCTAAAGCTTAGAATGAGCTAACACTATCTGAGAAAGCCATTCACTAAAATGGTTCATTTAAAGCTCTATTATAAAGAAGAGGAACAAAGAGGAGATAGAACCACTGATCAGGATGAATGGGATGTCGATAACTGAAAACAGAGAGAAGCCACAACTATGCAAATGTTATTTTGCATCTGTTTTCTCTGCCAGGAAGAATGATAATGAAAATGGCTTATAGGGAATTGATATCTAAAGTCAACTACCATCACCACCACCTAAGAAGATGATAACAGAGCAATGACTACGGTTGTCCTTGATAAGTTTTCCATCTAGCTCATATGATGTATATCTTAAGCTACAAAAAGATATATCAGATGTAATTCCTTGTCTTTGAAAGATCAATAAAAATGAGTGAGGTGCCACTGTTATTGGTGTGGAACAGGGATTTATAGTTGAACCTTGGAGGAAGATAATCATTTTGAGAGTTGAACAAGGAGTTTTTTGGGGGGTAGTTGGGGGAGGAAGGGCAAACTACTAGCTAGCTAACTCAAAGGTAACATGTCACATTTGTTCCAATTTATCTTGGTCAATGCAATCCAGTGTTCTAGGCTGTTGAGATTTGTTTGAATCCTAATTCTGCCATCCAGTAGTTGATTGTCCATATTGTATAAGTGGAGAGATGAGACACTGTATAGAATCAGGAAAGGGAGTACTGAGTTCAGAAAACAGCTGATAAATTAATTTGACCAAAAGAGGAATGATATGAAATAATATTGGAAAGGTTGTTAGGTGTCAGATTGTGAAGGACCTTATGGCTGACTGAGGAGTTTGTTTTTATTCTATAGGAAATAGCTCCTGGAAAGTTTTTGAGCATTGGAGTGGCATTTTCTGTCTTGTGCCTTAGGAAGATTATTTCGGTGAGTTATATGGAAGATATATTAGGAGAGGAGACACTGGAAACTAGAAATCCAATTAGAAGTCTCTTTTAGTAGTCCTAGTTAAAGGTGATGAATGCCTGAATTAAGTTGATGGTTATTTGAGCCAAGAAAATGGGTTGGATGAGAGAGATGTTGTGGAGATAAAAAATATAATTATAGCAAACATTTTTATAGTGTTTACTAAAGGTCAGGAACTAGGCTTAGCTTTACAATTATTGTCTCATTTGATCCTCATACTACCAAGAGAGGTAGGTGCTTATTATTCCCTTATTACAAATGAAGAAGCTAAGGTAGAGTTTAAGTAACTTGCCCAGGGTCACATAGCAAGCCTGATTTGAACTCATGTTTTCCTGACTCCAGGCTTGGTCCTTTATCTACTGTACCACTTCGTTGCTCAAATAAAAAGACTTGACAACTGATTGCATGTTTGAAGATTTGTAGAAAACAAATTTGTACTGGATACTTAACAAACCAAAGGACAGAATTAGGATTCAAACAGATGTCAACAGCCTTGAATACTAGATTGGACTGAGCAAGTTAAATTGGGACAAATGCAACATATTACATTTGAGTTAACTAGCCAGTAGTTTGAACTTCATCCCCCAAACCCACCTCCCTCCCAAAAAAAATTCTGAGGGTTTTATTGGGCTGCAAGCTCAATATGAGTCAATGTGACATGAATATAATATGGTTGTGACGTTGCTATCTTAAGCTGAAGAAAGAGGAACAAGATTAGGGAAGTGATACTCTTGTTTCCCTGCTCATATCTCATCTGGAACACTAGACTTTCTAATTTAAGATGGACACAGATAAACTGGAGAGGTCCAAGAAGAGTGTAATCAGAATGTTGACAGGTCATATCTTTGAGGACATTCTTGGAGGGCCAGTTGAATGAAGTAGGACATTCTGTCTGGAAAAGTGAAGACAAAGGACTGATGTTATGGCCATCTTCAAGGGCTGTGGAAGAAAGATTAGACTTTTTCTGCAAAGTCTCACAGAGTAGAACAAAGCAGTATGGGTGACAGTTTCAAAGAGAAACATTTAGGGTTGATGTAAGAAAATATGTCCTAAGAGAGTAAAATAAAAATGGAATGGATTGTTTAAGGAGGTAGCTAATATTATGCTCCTCCAGGTCTTTAGGCAAAGGATGAATCACTAGATATTGAGAGATTCTTCTTTGGGTACAGACTGAACTAGATGGTCTCCTAGGTCCCTTCTACTTCTGAGATTCAGTGACTAAATAGCCTATAAGTCCCCTTTGAGCTATGGTCCTATGAGGGAGATAGGAGAATCAGGCAACATAAATATGCTGAATGGTATCTGGATTCTGGAGTGAGAAAAAAGATGTGTGGCTAATCCATTTAGGTAAAAAGATTTTTTATTGGAGGTTGATGAAATTGAACTTGAAAATTATCCATAGCTCCCCAAACATCATCCCAATGTCAAGGGGCATTAGTAAGGCATTTTAGTCATATATCCATCTGCCATCCCTTCCTCTCCCCACATGACTAGTCCATCTTATCTTTATATCATATAATTTTTGATGACACCTTTACTTCTGTTCTTCCAGATTTCTTGTTGGCTATATACATTATACACACACACACATACTACTCTATATATACACATATAGATATACATATCTCTCTCTATATATACACACACCATTTAAAAAAATCCAAGATTGGGGGCAGCTGAGTAGTTCAGTGATTGAGAACCAGGCCTAGAGACAGGAGGTCCTGGGTTCAAATTTGGCCTCAGACACTTCCTAGCTGGGTGGTGACTCTGGGCAAGTCACTTAACCCCCATTGCCTATTCCTTACTGCTCTGCCTTGGAGCCAATACATAGTATTGATTTCAAGATGGAAGGTAAGGGTTTAAAAAAATCCTAGATCATTTGGGTTCTCCTTTCAGTGTCCTTACAGACATCACAAAACATCCATGTCTCTCATTGTATACAATTCTTATTCATACCCTTCCATGAATCCTTCATAGCAGGCTTTCTACTACTAGCTGTTTTCTTTTTCCATACTACACTTCTCTCTCTTTTTTTTTTTTTTTACTTCAATTTCCAGACATCATCCAGTTTAAGCTCCTAAACAGGGTACAGGGTGCAGTTCAATCCTTCTATAACTCTGAAGGGCCTCAGGATGTGAGTACCAACAAAGAGGAAATTTGCATGGGGATCTCAAATAAACTTTGACCAGGAGCAGCTGTGATTCAGGCCTTCAAATTCATGCCTTCTACATCCACTTCACCTTCTCCTCCTATTCCTTATTTTGTAATCTATTTTTGTTATGACTCAAACTTTAAACTAGAGAAGATCATTAATCATAGATATAATTTAGTGACAGCAAGGTCATATTCCACTAACTAAGTACACCTTGTTTGCCTCAAAATGCTAATCACTTCTCTGCAACATTAATGAGGGACAATTGATACCGAGCCCAACAATCATGTATGGTCTAGTTGCAGTTTTGTTGAAATAACCTATTTATTAAGTTATGGCAAAATACAGTAATATTTAATTTGCAATGTGAACTCTGAATCCCCTGCCATTATTCTCACAAAATGGTGGCCTTTGGTATGGGGGAGATGAAGGATCTTTTTTGGCCATGAATGCCTTTGGCAGTCTTATGAAGCCTTTGGACTCTTTCTAAGAAAAATATTTTTAAAAGCACAAAATAAAATATCTAGGATAACAAAGGAAACAAATTATATTAAATTATTAAAAATTAATAACATTAAGAGTTTCTAAAAATGTTTTTAAAAGTTTACAGATCTCAGGTTAAGAATGACCCATTTAAAAGAAAGGTTAGAAATGTAAAGTGACCATGGAGGCTAATACTGTCATCAGACAGGTGTGGATACAGAGGCCCAGAGAGGGTAAATTATTTTCCCAAGGCCATAGCAAAGCATTCTATATTGGAACTGGGATCCTTTTACTCCAAAGCCAAATTCTATCCAGTACACACTGCTGCCTTTTTTTTTTTTTTTTGACTCCTGTTCAGAACAGGAAGCTTTAAAATTTCAAGACAGAGGAATATATACTGAACAAGAATGAATTTCCTATATCCCCAGATCGAAAGAAACCTCCAGTCAAAACCAAGATCATGGCAAGGGGGACCATCACCTCCTGGCAAAGAGAGAGAGAAGAAATAGAAACAACATTAGATTTTATATTCTTGGGCTCCAAGAAGACTGCAGATGGTGAGTGCAGCCATGAAATTAAAAGATGGTTGCTCCATGGAATGAAAGCTATGGCATATCTAGACAATATACTAAAAAAGCAGAGATGTCACCTCACTGATTAAGGTCCATATAGCCAAAACTATGTTTTTTTCGGTAGTAATATATGGCTTTGAGAGTTGGACCATAAGGAAAGTTGAGCACCGCAGAATTGATGTTTATGAATTATGGTGCTGGAGAAGACTTTAGAAAGTCCCTGGGAGAGCAGGGAGATCAAATCAGTCAATACTTAAAGAAATTAATTTAGACCATTCATTGAAAGGTCAAATACTGAAGTTGAAGTGGAGAAGAAAGGACTAACTAGAAAAGACCCTGATCTTGGGAAAGATTGAAGACAAAAAGAGAAGGGGATGGGCAGAGGATGAGATGGATAAACAGTGTCAGGGAAGCAAGGGACATGAGGTTGACCATATTCTCAGTGGAGGATAGAAGTGTCTCAAATGCTATGGTCTATGGGGGCAATGAAGAATTGGATATGACTGAACCACAGCAACAACTCCATCAAACTTTGCTAGAATATCTTAGAGAGATGTCCCTTAATACTTGTTAATTTTGCTTCTTCTGAGGGATTAAGAACCAAAGTGTGAGGCATATAAAACCAGAACTAAAATAAGTTTATTCAAATAAAATCCACCCATCTATACACATGAATATCATTATAATCAATATGAATAGCATTTATAAGCATGTACGTTTTCTATGTCATCACTCCATTGCCTTTTCCAGGAAATCATCTCTCTCTTTCTCTCTCCTTCCTTTTCTCCCTCCCTATGTCTCTCTCTCCCTATCTCTGTCTCTGCTCCCCCAAGTCAAAAGTAATTTCTCCCTCTTAGAATGACTTAAGGACCCTTCTTGTACACTTAAAGTTATATATTTGGTATACATTATTACCTTCTCTAGTAGACTGTAAGCATTTTTAAGATAGGAACTATGTCCAATCTATTTTTGTGTCCACATAAATCTAGCAAAGGCAGCTCGCTAGGTGGCTTGGTGGATAGAGTGCAGAGCTTAGAGTCAGGAAGACTCATCTTTTTGAATACAAATCTAACCTTAGACACTTACTAGCTTTGTGACATTGGCCAATGCACTTAACCTAGTTTGCCTCAGTTTTCTCATCTGTAAATTGAGCCCAAGAAGGAAATAGTAAATTACTCTAGTATCTTTGCCAAGTAAATCCCAAATGGGGTCACAAAGAACCTGAAATGAAAAATGATTGAATGACAAAAATGTGGCAAAATGTTTTGTAGCTAACAGACCCGGAATAGATATATTTTTAATTAAATTGGGTACATATATGAGCAGATATAACTTCAGGAAAATTACTTTTCACCATAAACCTTAGACACAAAAAATACTTTAGCATATCTTTTAATCCACTTCTCTGCCTCTAATAGCATTTCATATAAATCGTCCCCAATAGAAATGATCACTAATTTGTAAGATTCTGGGTTGTATTACTTAGGAACAATGAAAACTCTCTGGATGCTTCTCAGTTCCTAGGGATATGTGATTTCTTTCCTCAAAAAGCCAGCATGTACTTCATTGTATTTACTTTAGCCTCAGGCACCAATTGACAAGGAATGATATAATCAAGCTGAGAGTCAATGAGAAACATGTGGGAAGGAAGCCAAGAATCTTTCCTCTTACTCCTCTCTACCCATGATTACCTAGATTATGGAGGTTGCAGAGGTGTTCTGATGGAATTTGTTCACTTTCTGGGAAATGGTAGGTTAGGTGATTGCTCCCCATCTAGGCACTTGTAGAACTTTCAAATGAACAGGACACCTATCAGTTTATTTTCAAAATGGTCTGCCTCCTTTCTCAAGGGATAGTTACTGCAGCTTAGGTTCATAGTCAAAGGTGTTTATTATTATTTTTTTTAAATCTAAATAAACTGAAAATCTCAAAAGGGGAAACATGAAAGTGAAAATTAGCCCTTTTATGCTGTTTGAACTTGGTGTGGGGTGGAAGGAAAGGGAAGGATGCATTTTTGAAAATCGTCATGTAAGAAAAATGGGATTTTGGAATATGAAAAAGAACCAAGGATGATCAAACTTTGAATCGGCTTTTCCTTTTTGTGAATGGATCAATTATTATATTCCAAGAAGGAGAGAAAGAAGCAGAGATAGAAAGACAGAGGGGTATGAAGACTTTCTGAAGTTTCTTGAATGATGGCAATGTTTAAAAGGCCTCATTTCAAGCCAGACAAGACCATCTTTTGAACTCAGCGGGATGCCACTGTTAGCTGCTATTGAAAAATCGTTTGAAACTGGTGGATCAATCTGGTGTTTTTTGAGCGCTAGCTTGAATGAGGCCATTTATTTCAGTGTGTTTCATCATCTTCACTGAGGACTAGAAGTTGTGGGGAGGGCTCCATCCATTGCCTTTTTTTGATAGGTCTTTAAAATAGCATTGATGTCCTACGGAAAAACACATAGCATCTATTTTTACGTCAGTGTCTTGAGCTTACAAGTACCAACACAATGGAACAGATAATAGAACATAACAAGGGACTTACCATGCATGCACAGAATGCTCTGCTGGCAGCAGGTAGCATCACTTATGCAAGAAGACTGGTTACATAAGAAATGTATTTCACCTTTCAAGGAGGCTAGAAGCTTAAACCTTTCATTGTTTAATCTGTTGACTTGGAATAAAGAAAAGTCTCATTGTGAATCCAGTCTGGCTGCAATCTGACTACAGATAAAACAGGACCAAATACATCAGCAGGAATGGAATTGAAGCTTTCTGGAACCATGGGACTATTCTTCAGTTGGAATTTCAATCCCAGAAAATTTTACCCTCCATGATATTCCCTACGCTGTTTTGAGTTTCAGGTTAACAATTTAATTTTACTTCTTTTGTATTTCCAGTTTTTTTTAAATTTCCTAGATTTTGTCTTCTTAACATAGCCCTCAGTGTATAAAGGAATGCTCGGGCCATTATAATGAGGCTGGTGGTCCCCAGAGTATGTTGTGGTTAAGAAATTAGCCCCTACAGTGTTTGTGACCTAGAGTGTGTTTAAATGTATAGACAGTAGAATACAAACTGTCTGAGGGCACGGACTTTAAGTTGTGATTCCTTTACAGACAGATTCTGCAGTAGAAAGACAATGCTGGGCACCCATCAGGCAACCCAGAGTATTATAATATAGTTATGTGTGTCTTATGATTGATTAGACTTTAGGACCCTCTGGCCTCACTAGGATAGAAATCCTTTTTAAAAAGTGTAAATTTCTTCAGGGTAAGGACTGGCTTTGTTGATATATCCTTAGCACATATCACAGTGCCTGGCACATAGTAGGTGCTCAATAAATATTTGAAGGGTTGGATGAGATTGGAAATACAAAAATAATTAAGCTTTTCAGAGAAGAATTATATTCATGTCTTTATATGGCCACCAAAAAAGGGGGCCATTCTCTGAAGGTTACCCTAAAGAGTGAAATGTCTTTTGTTTTTTTGAATCACAGGCTGATATTCTTATTTTTTAATTCTATATTTTTAATTGTCTGATTTTTACCTTATACTTCTTCATGTACTCATTTCCCCTTAGTATCAGTCACCCACCGAACTCTTTCTTGTAACATTAATAGCAAAAACAAGACTCAGCAAAGAAGCATTTGACAAAGCAGTTAATAAAGAAACATCTTAAAAGTGCCTATTATGTGCCAGGCATTGTACTAAATGCTGGGGCTTCGAAAAAAGGCAAAAGACTTGACTTCAAGGAACTCACGATCTAATGGGGGAGATATCCATCAAACAAATATAAATTTGTACAATCTATGGATCGGATTAGTAGGAGATAATCACCAGGGAGAATATATTAGAATTAAGAGGAGTTTGGGAAAGACTTCCTGTAGAATATGGGAATTTCTTTGTGACTTAAAGGAAGTCAGGTAGGCTGGTAGTTGAAGATGAGAAGAAAGAACATTCCAGGCATGGAGAACAGCCAGCGAAAATGCCCAGAGCTGCCAGATGGAGTGCCTTTCAAGAAGGATCAAAGAGGAGCACATGGTAGGGAGTAATCAGTAAGAAAACTGGAAAGGAAGTGGCTGGATTATGAAGGGTTTCCAACACCAAACAGGATTTTGTATTTGATGCTGGAGGCAATAGGGAACCACTAGAGTTTATTGAGTGGGGAAGGGGAATGGTGTGGCCTGAAAGGCTCTTTAGGAAAGTCACTTTACTGGCTGAGCAGGAGTAATCGCATCAGCAGTTGTAAAACCCTAAAGTCACTCTTTTATTGAGTAATAAGTCTCTTACCTAAGCTGATGTTTGAGGAACAAGTAGAATCTCCTACCTAAACAAGATTCCTTTGTAATATCTCTGACAAGTGTATATTTGTTCCTGGAGCTGTCTGTTGACGGCTAAGCCCACTATCCCTTGAGGCATTCTACTTTTTTTTTAAGATCTTTAAAATGTTTTTTTTTTTAAATTTTTTAATTTTTTAGAAAAATTTGCCATGGTTACATGATTCATGTTCTTACTTTCCCCTTCACCCCCCCCAACCCAACCCTCCCCATAGCTGACACGCATTTCACTGGTTTTAACATGTGTTATCGATCAAGACCTATTTCCATATTATTGATAGTTGCATTGGTGTGGTTGTTTCGCATCTACATCCCCAATCATGTCTGCATCAACCCATGTGTTCAAGCGGTTGTTTTTCTTCTGTGTTTCCTCTCCTGTAGTTCTTCCTCTGAATGTGGGTAGCATTCTTTTCCATAAATCCCTCAGAATTGTCCTGGGTCATTGCATTGCTGCTAGTACAGAAGTCCATTACATTCGATTCTACCACAGTGTATCAGTCTCTGTGTACAATGTTCTCCTGGTTCTGCTCCTTTCACTCTGCATCAATTCCTGGAGGTCATTCCAGTTCACATGGAATTCCTCCAGTTTGTTATTCCTTTGAGCACAATAGTATTCCATCACCAGCATATACCACAATTTGTTCAGCCATTCCCCTATTGAAGGGCATACCCTCATTTTCCAGTTTTTTGCTACCACATAAAGTGCAGCTACAAATATTTTTGTACAAGTCTTTCCCCAAGTCAAGCCATTCCCCAATTGATAAATGGGCAAGGGACATGAATAGACAATTTTCAGATAAAGAAATCAAAACTATCAATAAGCATATAAGAAAGTTTTCTAAATCTCTAATAATTAGAGAAATGCAAATTGAAACAACTCTGAGGGATCACCTTACACCTAGCAGATTGGCTAAAATGACAGCAGAGCAGAGTAATGAGTGTTGGAGGGGATGTGGCAAAATTGGGATATTAATGCATTGCTGGTGAAGTTGAGAACTGATCCAACCATTCTGGATGGCAATTTGTAACTATGCCCAAAAAACGCTAAAAGAATGCCTGCCCTTTGATCCAGCCATATTATTGCTGTGTTTGTACCTCAAAGAGATCATAGATAAAGAGGCATTCTACTTTGGACAGCTCTAATTGTTAGGAAGTTTCGCCCTACCAGCCTTCATATTAAACGTGAATCTGTTTCTTGAATTTATAACCGTTGTTCCTGTTTCTGCCCACTGGAGTCAAACCAGATCAAGGCTAATTCCTTCCCCCCAATAGCCCTTCAAATATTTGAAGACAAATATTCCCCACAGGTGGCAACGAGGTAACTCAGGGGACAGATCTCTGGGTCTAGAGCCAAGAAAACCCAAGTTCAAATCCAGCCTCAGATACTTACCAGCTGTGTGTCCCTGGGCAAGTTATTTAACCTCTGTTAGCCTCAATCCTCTAGAGAAGGATATGGCAAACCACTCCAATATCTTTGCCAAGAAAACCCATGGACAGTGTAGTCCATATGATCATGAAGAGTTAGATATGACTGAACATTTTATGTTAAATATCTTTTATGTTAAATATGTGAATTGTTTGATAAGTGAATAATAATCATTTTTACCCACAAAACTTTTCTTTTATGGGCTAAACATCTTTTGTTTTATAATTGATTTTCATATAGCATGGTTCCCAATCTCCTCACCATCCTGTGTGCCATCTTCTGGAGGAGTTCTGGGTTATCAATGTCCTTCTTAAAATATGGTGTTCAGTAGCAAAGAATTGGAAATTGAGGGGATGTCTATCAATTGAGGAATAGCTGAACAAATTTTGGTACATGTTGGTAATGGAATATAGTTGTGCTATAAGAAATGATAAGCAAGATTAGTTCAGAAATAATTGGAAAGATCTGCAGGAACTGAGGCAGAGTGAAATAAGTAGAACTGGGAGAACATTATACACAATAATAGCAATATTTGACGATGATCATCTATGAAAACTTGGTTACTCTCAGCAATGAAATGACCTGGAACAGCCCTGAAAGGCTTATGTCAAGGAATGCTGTCCACCTCCAGAGAAAGAACTGTTGAGTCATCTTTTACATAAGTGTTTTTATGGTTTTATTTTGGGGTTTTGGTTCTATATCAGTTTGTTCTTACAACAATGACCAATATGGAAGTATGTTTTGCATAACAATAAGAATAAATAACAATTAAAATAAATAAATAAAAATATGGTGCCCAGGACTGAATATAATAGGTTGTGAAGGCAAGTGAATGCACACCTGCCTTAAAGAATATTTGCAGCTGTCTACAGTTATTAACTATCCTCTCTCTTCTTACCCCCCCTACCCTCAAGGGCTAGGGATCTATAAAGGAGTCATCAGGGCATTATGCTGAGGCTAGGAATCGGTAGGGGGGAACATGGTTAGGAGGCAGCCCCTGCAGAGTCTGTGACACATGGTGTTGAACACTTTGATTGCACGGAAGAACAGGTAAAGTGTCATAATGGAGAGTGGATGGTAGGTAGTAAGAGTGTGAAGAAAGAGCATGATTAGAAAGGGATGTCACTATATACAAGCTGAGAGAATATGAGTCAGTGGTAATGCCATATTCCTTTATTGGACAGTGAAGACATTTGCCCTTCTCCTATTCTGTGCCAGATTTCTTGATATCTAGGATTTTTCCGAGCTCCCTGACAGTTACTCAACTGTCATATCCATTAGTCTTTTTCAGGACCCTGGGAAAGAGTCTGTACTGAGAAAGAATGTATATCTGGTGACAAACTAAGGGCATATAGGTGCATGTAAAAAAAAATCTTACCTTCCATCTTAGAATCAGTATCATACATTGGTTCCAAGGCAGAAGAGTATAAGGGCTAGGTAATGGGTTTAAGTGTCTTGCCCAGGGTGTCACTGCTAGGAAATATCTAAGGCCAGATTTGAAACTAGGACCTCCAGTGTCGAGACCAGGCTCTCAATCCATTGAGCCACCTCGGTGCCCCAACCCCCTGCCCCTGAAAGGTAATTTCTTTACAGACTTTGAACTACCTGTTACACAGTTTAATTCTAGCCTTCCTAGTCTAAAAGGTCTGGTTTCACAGGGCCCATATTGAGATATTTTCCATCCTGGGAAGAGCTACCAGAGCTTATTCTCTACTAGCATGATTGTCAAGAGCCTGTAAAGAGTCTCTGCTAGGATGGAGCAAGACTTTAGTGGAGTGTGCGAAAAATACTAACCCCAATTTACAGATGAGTAGGCAGATTTGTGAATAAGACAACACACAGAGGACAGAGCCACAATTTGTACCCAAGACTTCTGACCGGAGCAAGCATGTTGTCCTTTCCACTCTATCACACTAGCTCCTTTTATAATACAGGGAGTTAGATAATGCTGATTTATTTCCTGACCACTTTGAGAATCAATTCTCTACTTCTGTCTTTTTTAATCTGTTTGGAATAGGAAAAATTCTGCCTGTGTTTACATTTGTAGGTATAATGTGGTTGCTATTGTTTGGAGGGTAGGAACATGAGAAAGAGGAAATAGAATTCTTTGTTCTTTCTGTACTTCTGGAAAAGTATCCACTGTCTATTTCTGTAAGAAATCAGCAACAAATAGGAGGAACATCCCATCTATAACCTAAAACCACTTCAATGTGTTCAACTTCATTTGCTTCTTTCAGTCAAAATACAGACACATAAACCTCTCTTCCCATATGATACGTGTGTGCGTGCACACGCAGACAGTGCTATCAACTGCCTTTCATATCAGCATGGTGCAGACACACAACACAACAGATTTATTTCACGACTGAATAGGTCCATCAAACAATGTTGGAAGGGTTGGGGAAGAAGGAAACAAAGCTCCCAACTCTCCTTGGGCTTTGTTACTAGTGACAGCCCAGCTGATAATGTTATTCTGAGGACAGGGAAAGTCCTGATAGAGGGAACTCGCTCCTTCCCATCTGGCTATCACATGGAGATGTTTGGGGGACTGCTCTCTTGAAGGGCCACTGGATCATGAGACTCTTAGTTAGAAGCATCATTCTCTAAATTTTCAGTCTGGGTACAAATCTCACAATTGTCACCTAAACTATGTGTTACAGAACTTCTGTGCCTTGGTATAAAGTTGTTCTGGGAAGGAAACAAACCTAGGACAACAGGATCACAGCTCTAAAGTGAAAAGGAATATTGGAGGCCATCAAACCCAATGCCCCCTTTGGGTGATCATCATCCCAAATGACTTTGACTTCTTTCTAACTTTCTTTTCCTGAAAAATCCAATCCAATAAACATGGATTAGTGCCTGCTGTATCCTGGAAATTATACAAGGGATTGGAGACAAAGAGAGAGACAAACCTAAAAGGTGTCCCTACTTTTAAGGATCTTATCTTCTAGTGTATTCAGGAAGAATGGGGAGGAATAAAGCACACAAACAGATAAATATTTGTGAATAGTTTGAGCAGAGAGAGAACACTACTAGGAGGATTAGGAAGGAATTCCCACAGGAGGCTACTTGTAGGCCATCCTTGATGCCAAGCAAAAAGGTGGAAGAAATGAAGAAGTGGGTGCCCTCTAGACAGTGGGACCACCTGTGCAAAGAGAGCAGAGACAAGAGGTTGAAGAGCAGCTATGCTGGTTTGGCTGGAGGAGGGAATGCATAAAATATGAAATGAGCTTGGATAGGTATGTTGGAACTAAATTGTAAATCTAAATAGGTTGCATTTTATCCTAAAGGAACAAAGAAGTCACTGAATATTTATTTCATACGTACTACTCTTATTTGGTTGGATTTAACAAAAAATCAGCATGGTTATATCCATAGAGAGGTCAAAGGAACAGTGAAAGCCCATAGGTTAAATAACTCATTATTTTTATAAAGTCCACTGGGTGGCAAAATGTTGTTAGAGTGAATACTCTGATTTCTCAATTTAAAAACTTCTTCCAGACCCACTGTCCACTTTTTCTTCTTTTGGTCCAGCTTCTTCTTTCTAACCTTCCTTGATAGACAGAACCTTGCATTTGAATATACCCATTATATTTACAACCAATTCCATCTACTAAAAGAATAATGTCAGTACTCTACACTCACTAGCACCCACTTGGCTTCCAGCCCTTTACTTTTACATCTACTCTTAAGGTTATCAGGTGAAGGCTACCTTTAGTGAAATGATGTTTCCTAAGTTCCTGAGGCAGCTTGTTGTCATGAAAACAACAAAAACAACAGCAAAAACAACAGCAAAAACAATGACAAGAACAACAAATAATAGACAGAGGATTAGAGATTTTAGCACTGCACTTACCACTGTGTGGCCTAAGGGACATCACTTAAATTTTCTGTGCCTCAGCATCCTCATCTGTAAAACTTTGGAGTTTGAACTTGATTATCTCTAAGTTTGAGACCTCATCTGTTAAACTAGGATGTTGGACTTGATTATCTCTAAGTTCCCTTGCAGCATGATTTTCCTTGTCTTTTATCATTATAAATGATAATTATGTTCATCTATGCAGTGCTATAGGGTTTATAGAGCACTTTCCCCACAACAACCCCATGAAAGAGGTAGTACAATTGTGATTACAATCATTTGGCAAATGAGACAAGCAAGGTTCAGAGAAATTAAATTGTACATGAGAGAAATAGTTAACTAGATGAACTATCAATGGGAAGGAACAGCATGCTTGCATAACTAATGAGGAGATATTCTGAGATTAAGGAAATCCAAAGTTTGGATCAACATAGGAGCTAGTTGTTCCAACATAAAAGCATTTGCATCTCTATCATGCTTTTAAGATTTACAAAATGCTTTCATCACAACAGTCTGGATGGCTAATAGTGTATTATCCCTATTTTGCAGATGAGAAAACTGTGTGAGGAACAGCAAAAAGATCAATCCAGATGGAACATAGAACATGGAAAGGAGAAGTGTGTTCCAAGGTTAGAAAAATAGATTGGACCTAAATTGTGAATGGTTTCAAATGTCAAGTGAACATATTGTATTTTGGCAACTGGTTGTGCTCTTTCCCTCTTTAAATTACTTATAAATATTTATCTTTGTGTTTTATTCCCCTCCTCTTCCCATATATTCTAGAATATAAGATATGTGAAGGTAGAGACTATTTCTTTTCCTTTTTTCTATGTTTGTCTATCATCAATTCTTTGCAGTTTCAGCTATTGTACTTCCTAATCACCTAGCTTTATATTTTAGAGTTATGCTTGGCCCTTCATTTTCCTTTACCTCTCTTATCCCTCTGGACACAAAGAACTATTTTTTTCTACCTTCATAATTTATTCTTTTATCTGTTTCTTTTTTTCAACTTACACAGCCATCCCTCTGCTTCAGGCACTTATCACCTATGGCCTGGACCTGTTTTCTCATCACCTGTTGCTTCCTTATCGGTTTCCTGCTTTCTGGCTTTTTTTTTTTTTTTTTTTGCTTGATTTCATCTTCCACACAGTTCCCAAATTGATAGTCCAAAAGTATTCTGTATATATTACTACTCTGTTCATGGTGCTACAGTGGCTTCGTATTACCTCTAAGAGAAAATACAGTCTGTTCACTTGGCCTTGGGAAGCCATCTATAATTTGAGTCCAACCTATTTTTTTTTAAACCCTTACCTTCTGTCTTAGAATTGATACTGTGTATTAATTAGTTCCAAGGCAGAGGAGCAGTAAGGACTAGGCAATTGGGACTAAGTGACACACCCAGGGTCACACAGCCAGGAAGTGACTGAGGCCAGATTTAAACCCAAGACCTCTCAACTCCAGGTGTGGCTCTTAATCCACTGAGCCACCTAGATATCCCCCAATCTATTTTTCTAGACTTATAACAGGTTATTCCTCCTTCACACACTCTTATGTTCTATTCAGATCGGCTTTTTTGCTATTCCTCAGACTTAATGTTCCATCTCTAAGGCCAGGTACCTTAGCCCAGGCTAGTCCTCCATGCTTTGAATGTTCTTTCTCATAAGTTCATTTATTATCTTCTATATTCTTTTATATTATATTCTTCTATAAGATTCTATAAGAATCTTTTTTCCTGAACTCTCCAGGCACTAAAACTCCTTTAGCCTTTCAGCTCATATTTATTTCATGCTTATCAAAGTGCCCAAAGCTTAATAAGTGATGAGTGATTCGTTCATGAAGTTTAGATTGTGACTTGCACCATGTTCAGAGCTATTAATTCTGAATTCTGACTTTGAACACAGATCTCCTAGCTAAAAGTTTAGTGCATTTTTTTGCTATCATAGATCAATTACTGCTCTGTTGTATCACTGATATACATATATACATACACATCCTACTCTTCAAATGCTTCTCTTAATATCTTGTTCTGTAGATAGCCTGGCTTCCTGGGGTCAGGGTGGGAGAAGGGATAGAATGCAGAAGACAAGCCAAATTAGGATGAGTGTGGTCATGTTGGTGTGTAGCATTAGCTACTATGCTTGGCTTCTGCTCCAGAAGACACCTCTCTCCTTATTCTCCACCTCCTCTTTTTCCCAGGATATGCTGCTCATCAGAAATCTCATCTCCATAAAAAACGACTCAAGTTGGATATTCTACTTTTTCTCAGTGCTCTCTCAGTGGCCTCTTCCCTCTGACTGGAGGGCTGGAGAGTGGACACAAAGCTCCTTCCAAAGCCTTCTATCAGCTAGTCTGCTTGGCTTTGATTATAGGGAATAACATGCCTTCACACGGGGTACCCATTGGTGCCACCCTCCCCCATATTCGCTTTCTCTGTTAGATTGTAAGTTCCTTAAGGGTTAGGACTACTTCTCCCTCTCCCTTTCCTTTTCTCTCTCTCTCTTTCCCCTTCTCCCTCCCAGCCCTCCCCCCTTCTTCTCTCCCTTTCTCCGTTCCTCTCTTCCTTTTTTTTCTGTCTCTCTCTTCCTCTCACTTTCGCTCTCCCTCTCCCTCTCTCCTCTTTCTCTTTTTCTCTCCCTACCCCCCTTTTTAATTGGGATTCCCAGTGCTTAGCACAATGTCTGACACACAGTAGATGTTTAATCAATATTTATTGAATTGAATTGAGAAGGGCATCCCTTCCTCTAGAACCATGTTGGCAAACCTATGGCACATGTGCCAAAAAAGGCTTGCAGAGACCTCTCTGTGGCCATAAGCCTCACTCACCAAAGTTCCTTACTAGAAAGGTAGAGGGACTTGGCAGGGATTGCTTCTTTCCCTCTCTCCACCATGCCTGAGGACATTTTTTCACTTGAACTGCCCCTTTGCCCAGCAACCCAATGGGAGTGCTTCCTTCCCTATCTGGGATATGGAGGGTGGGTCCCCAGCAGCAGAGCTAGGGTGGAGTACAGAGTCTACCCTGGGGCTACTCACCTCCCTAATCCTAACCCTAAATTCATTTATAACCCTAATTTTTTTTCTAACCCTAACCATTTTTTCACTTGACTCACCCTTTCTGTCCAGCAGCGCAATGGTAAGGTG
>NC_058132.1:269865703-269944181 GCF_016433145.1 Gracilinanus agilis | reverse complement strand
GTAATATATATATATATATATGAAGTATATATATTTTCATCATTTAACATTTTGAAGTAAAAAATAACCTAGTTAATGAAACAATTGGTACTATGTTATTTTTGAATAACAATAGGCTAAATAGACTGTTTTTCATTGACTATCACTGAAGGAAAAAAAATGGATTACAGAGTTTACCTTAAACCAATGATTCCCTCAGTTTTAACTGATGACATTTGTTGTTCCCCAAATGGCTACATCACATCCTCCCTGAGCTTTTCTTTCTTTTTCTTTTTCTTTTTTAAAGTTTTATTGATGCATCATATCTTTATATCAAAGTCTCTTCTGGTAAAGAATCCCCATTCTCCTCCATACCAAACCCTCCCTTGTGGCAAAGAGTAGTAATAATTAAAAGTGTTCAATCTAGGGAATTTATCTGACAACATATATGATAACATATCTTTGTAGGCTCTTGCCTCTCTACTGTGAGAATGAAAGTCTGTTTCATTATCATCTTTCTCTGGACTTTCCTTGATTTATGTTCTTTTCATTTACACCAAACACTATTGTAATCATTGCATTTAGGATTATTTTTGTTCTGCTTATTTCAGGCTGTATCTGTTCATACACTTCTTCCTGTGTTTCTTAAATTCCTCATACATGTGATTTCTTACTGTTCAATAGTATTCATTCTATTCATATGATTTAGTCAACCATTCCCTTAGTTGATACAGTGTTCTACTCTACTTCTGAATAGGTGTTATTAACCTTTCAGCACTGATAAGCAATTTTCAAACATCTTGTATAAGTAAGTCACTATAGAAATGCAAAAGATGAATAAATGCTAGTTAGCCCATTAAACATAAAAGTGAGATTCTAGATTTAGAATGGGGAGACACCTTAGGGATCATTTCCTCCAACTTTTTACTTTCTAGGGGAGGAAATTGATACCCTTAGAAGGCTATTAATCTGCCCAAGTTCACATAGATAGCGAATACCAGAAACCCATGTCTATTATTTAAAAACAACTGATTTCATTGTTTTTTGTACCACTTTTTTTTACCCAATATATGCCTCTATCCACCCAGAGAGCCAACTTGTATAAGAAAGAATAGAAAGGGAAAAAGGCAGTTCATGAATGTTAATCAACACAGAATTCAAGTCTAACATTTTAGGCAAGGTCCCACAACCAGTCCTCCCACCTCTATAAAAAAAAAAGAAGGAAGCTTATTTCTTGTCTCTTCTTTTGGGCCAAACATACTCATTCAAATTCCATAGTACTTATTTCCTTGTGCTTGTTACTATTTTACATTGCTTCAATAGTCATTGTGATTAATACATGTATAACCAGATAGAATTGCTTGTCAACTCTGGGAGAGGGGAGGAAAGAAGGTAGGGAGAAAACATGAGTCTTATAACTTTGGAGAGCTTATGTGGAAACTTGTTAATAAAATACAATAAAGACATAAAAATAGACATTGTGAATATTATTATTCTGATTCAGCTTTGCCTTGCATCAGTTCATCTAATGTTCCCTATGCTTCTCTATATTTTTCATACTTATATATGACTTTTGAGCAACTTGTACATAACTGATCCATCTAAGTTAGGCGTAATTTCTTCCTAACTTTCTTTTTTTTTTTTTTTAAATTTTAAACCCTTAACTTCTGTGTATTGACTTATAGGTGGAAGATTGGTAAGGGTAGGCAATGGGGGTCAAGTGACTTGCCCAGGGTCACACAGCTGGGAAGTGTCTGAGGCCGGATTTGAACCTAGGACCTCCTGTCTCTAGGCCTGGCTCTCAATCCACTGAGCTACCCAGCTGCCCTCTTCCTAACTTTCTTTTAAAAATTTTTTTCTTTTTAATTTTTTCAGTTACATATAGAAATACTTTTTGACAATTGTTTTTTTTAACATTTTAAAATTCAGATTTTTCTCCCTCTCTCCCTTCTTCCTCATCCACTAAGGTGGTGAATAGTCTGATATGTTAGGTAATAATAGAAATAAATGTAATATGTAATAATTAAAATGCTACATGTAATATTTAGAAATTGGTTTTGTTAAATAATATTAGTAAAAAAATTTCTGTGGTCACCATTTATAAAATTAACTCAAGTCATAAGGGTGATAATAGCTTTTAACAATTTAATTTAATATAAGGAAGCAGAAAATTATTTTCTAGTCTACTACTATAAAGTTCGATTGGTAGAATTTCAGCTCACTCCCCAACAAGGTTCCACTCTCCAAGTGGAAGTCCGGTAGTCTCTTTGGAGCAAGAGTCTTACCAGCCCATGAGGGTGTCTTCGACCCGAGCCACCAACGCCAAATGGAGTAGAAGAATCAATCCCAGAGAACTTATTCAAAAGATTCGATCTCCTCTATAGGGTCATCTTTTATAGCCCTTTTCTCCACGTCCCTTCCTGTCTCTCCCTGAGCTGGTCTATCACTTCTCAGGAACCAAAAATTTAATTCAAAAAATAAAATAAAATAAAATAAAATAAAATATAGTAGAAATAAGTATCTTCTTCCAACTTTTCATATCATATATTTTCTGTCTTTTCTAGTAATAAGTCACTCTTTCAGAGTATAAACTTGTGACCCAAGACTGGGTCATGTTCCTAGGGCTCTGAATCTGTGACCTCTGTTTGGGGCATTCCAGCCACACTAATGGGATGGGTCAGATGAGAAGAAAGTTCATGTCCCTGGGAGGAAGGGGTTCCCTTTACACAGTTATACCCATTTACTTTCAAGTAATACATATTTCCACATTACTCATGTCATTATAGAAGATGCATCTCACACAAACAATAGAAATCTCATGAAGCAAATAAAGCAGAAGATGGTATTCTTTGATCTGCACTCAGATTCTAACAGTTCTTTCTTTGGCTGTGGATAGCATTTTCATCATGAATCCCTTAAAGATATTTTGACATTTGCTTTGCTGATGATGGTTTAATGCTTCACAGTTGATCATTGTATAATATTTTTGTTACTGTATATATTGTTCTGGTTCTACTCATTTCGCTTTTTATCAGTTCATGTAAGTCTTTCCAGCTTTTTCTGAACTTGGAAATTCTTTCCAGGCTTTTCTGAACTATTCATCATCCCTTACTACCCCTAACTTTCAAGTCAGACTTTGTGAACTAAAATTGCCTCTTGTAGCCCATAAATAAGGGCTTGGATAAATGCTCTCTTAACTATGGCAGGACCATGAAACTGTGCATTTATAACTATGTATAAAAAGAAGAAATGAAAATTTCATATGAGTTATGAGAAGTCAGATGTAATTGAACAAAACCAAACAAAACAATACAACACAAAAATCACAGGAGTCCTAAAAAGGAGGAACATAATTGGTGAGGCATGAGTATATGTTAGACAACAGAGAACGTTCAAGCTCTTCAAGATCCTGGAAAGGGAAGAGGTGCTATAACAGGCCTGACCTTCAGAGATTGGGGCTAGGAAAAAAATCATAAGATAAGTTATATCTCTTATCTTCTATCCAGATAGCACTACTGTTCTTTTTTGCATTATTTTTTTCTGTTTCTTCATATATCATTCTTTTATTTATCTTGTCTACAAATACGTTGGGAGAAAATGATTTCTTTTGCTTTTCTCTGCCTCTCTCCTCTTCTCTAACTCTTATACAAAAGAATAATTTTATATATACAAGTTTATACTCTGGAAGAGTGACTTATTACTAGAAAAGACAGAAAATATCTGATATGAAAAGTTGGAAGAAGATACTTATTTCTGCTATATTTTATTTTATTTTTTGAATTAAAATTTTTTACATGTTTACACAATTAATAATTGTTTTCTTACATTTTACAAGGCATGTTTTCTCTCTCCACTCCTCCTTTCCCAAGATGGCAGGTTATATGATATAGATTATACATGTAATATGATGTAATACATATTTCCATTTTCATCATGTTGTAAAAGAAGATACATATTGCTTATACAAGAAAAAAAACTTAAGAAGGAAAAGTGAAATATGGTATATACTTCAGTCTGCATTCAGACCCTATCAGTTCCTTCTATGGTGGTAGATAGACTTTTTCATCACGAATCCCTTGGAGTTGTCTTTGATCCTTGCATTGCTGATAATAGTTAGGTCATTCACAGTTTATCATTGTATATTGTTACTGTGTTCAGTGTTTTCCTCGGTTCTGCTTACTGTACTTTACATTACTTTTTATGAATCTTTTAAGTTGTTTTTTTTGAGATTGTCTCATTCATCATTTTTTATGCCATAATAGTATTCCATTATAGTCATATATCACACCTTGTTCATTTATTCCCCAATTGATGGACATTCCTTCAGTTTCCTGTTCTTTGTCACCATATAAAGAGTTAATATAAATATTTTTGTACTAGTAGGTCCTTTCCTCCTAACTTTGATCTCTTTGGAATATAGGCCTAGCAGTTATATTCCTGGAACAAAGGGAATGCACACTTTTATGGTCTTTTGGGCAAGGTTCCAAATTGTTCTCTAGAATCATTGTGTCAGTTAATAGCTCTACCAACACTGGATTAGTTGGTTATTTTTTTTCCCTACAGCCTCTCATCTGAGAACTACCTGTTCATATCCTTTGATCATTTATCAGTTGTGGAATGACTTTTATTCTTATGAATTTGATTCAGTTCTATATGAATATGAGAAATGAGGTCTTTGTTAGAGATGTTTGTTATAAATCCCCCCCCACAAGGGTTTGTTTCTTTTCTAATCTTCGTTGCATTGGTTTTGTTTATGCAAATACTTTTAAATTTAATGTAGTTAGAGTTATCTATTTTACAGTTCTCTATGTCTTATTTGGTCATAAATTCTTCTTCATCCATATGTTTGACAGATGAACTATTTTTTGCTCCCTAATTTGTTTGTTATTATCCTTTATTTCTAAATCATATATTCAATTTTGACTTTATCTTTATATGTGATATGAGATGTTGGTCTATGTCTTGTTTATTGCTCCTGTATGAGGTTTTCTTGGCAAAGACATTGGAATGGTTCTTTATTTCCTTCTCTAGTGAATTAAGACAAACAGAAATTAAATGACTTGCCTCACTGTAACATAGCTGGTGTCTGAGATCAAATTTGAACTCAGGTCTTCCTGGTTCTAGGCTTAGCACTCTGTCTTCTGAACCACCTACCTGCCTTCATCTTATGATTAGCATCCTAATTATTTTTAACTACTTGGGTTAACTTTTACAAAAAGGCATTTTCTTCAAAGAAATAGCAAGAAAAAATACAGAAATATTTTTCTCAAAACTTTAGCGGTATAATCCCTACCTCCTCTCTTCTTCTGTCTCTAGAGAGGGAGAGGGATTAAATTTATCATCCTTGTTTACTTCGTAACTATATAGGAACTATCGAGTTTGAATCCAAAGTCCAATTGGGCTAGCATCTCCAAACCTTATTCTCTAGGGCTTTGCTGCTCAGTTAGCTCTAGATCCCTGTGACTGGGGGCTCCCTATCAGAGATGCCACTTCTTCATCTAGACAGGAAAAAGATGAAGAAAAGGCCAAACCTTAGACCTGTTTTTTGGGTCATATGGCCTAAAGGGGAGGCAGTTCTCATGCCTTCTATAGCATATGAACAAAAGATGTGCTCACTTTTTTTTTGCCATTCTGAGAAAAGCTTTTATGAGATTTCCTAGTGTGAATCATATGGGTACAAATGACAAGAACAGAGTTCTTCAAACAACTTAGAAAGAATATTTCCCTCCTGCATAATCCTATATAGCCTATATATCTTGTACTGATAAAAGCCTCACCATTTTCTATAAAGGAGAATCAATGACTATATACATATTATACATGAGCATATACATATGCTATTGTTGTGATTATCATAAATAGCTTTTTGTTTTAACTCATCCAGGCTCAAAAGTTCCCAATCAGGGTAATTATCTGTAAAGAACTTCTTAACCTGGGGAACAGAATTCCTAACAAAAATATTCTTTTTACATGGTCCATGGTGGTATCCTCTGATATATTCATATTTAAATACATCTTGGCTGCCTCAATTATTCTATCAAAAATGTTGCTGGGGTCTCTTGTGCTGTCTGCCAGATTCTTTCAAATTTAGAGCATGAATTTGGATGCTTTGCATGTTTTTCCATGATTTTTATTAATGACTTTCTTGCCTGTTTTAACATTCGGTATATTGGAACTGAATTGAGGTCCAGGTCCTCCCACGCTACCAGCCATGGTGTCATCCCTTCTGTGTTCCTGGTCTCCTCAACAAACTTGGCCCTATCATAATGTGACAAGATCTCACCCAACACATACCAGCAATCTTCAAAGTCTGGGTCATGGGCTTTTAGAAATGTTTTAAAGATCTTAACAAACTATCTTTCTCTTTAAATTTTCCACATCTTCAGATCTAAACCTTGTATGTTGCTTCACATGGAAAATGCCATCATCACGTACAATTGGAAGATCACAAAGGGGAAAAAAGAGTAATGGGTTTATCACCCTTGCTTTGTGCCTAGATTTGGTGTACCTTTAACCATAGATTCGGATAAGGGATCTCATTTTCACTCAGGATATCCCTAGAAGAGTCTATGAGAATCTGGGAATAACACTTAAATATCATGTTCCTTATCACCTGCAGAGTTCAGGTCAGGTGGAGTATATGAATAGGGAACTCAAGACTATGGTTGGGAAACTCTGTGCTGAAACTCATCTCAAATGGCCAGAGATTCTTCCCATAGCTTTGTTTAACCTACGTACGAGGCCAAGAGCAGATCTACATATATCATTGTATGATATGCTCTTTGGACATGCTCCACTACAAGCAAAAACTTGTAAGGCTGTTTATGCATCACTTTTAGGAGGTGATTGTCAAATTGTTTCATATTTAAATGCTTTACAGCAGAGGCTAAGAGAATTACAAGATATGGGAGTATTAATTCAATCTAGTCCATTGGATTATTCTCTTCATAATTTTCAACCAGGTGATATGGTCTATGTGAAAAATTTTGCCAAAACATCGGCAACAGAACAAAATTGGGTAGGTCCTTATACAGTTGTATTAGTTTTATCATCTTCTGTGAAAGTTTTAGGTAGAAATTCGTGGTATCATTTTTCTCATATTAAATTAGCACATGAATAGATAATGAAAATGTAGAGATTGTTAATAATGATGATGAAGAAGAAGACAAGATTGTGTAATTTGAGATCTTCAGTCAATTAGAGTCTGCAGTCAGAAAGTTCAGTAAGGAGAGGACCATTCCAGTGGAAGAGGACGTTCGGATGGAAGAGGACATGTATGAAGAGGATTCAGGATTCAGAATTTATGGACTTTGTATTGAGACTGATGAACTTATGAAATGAACTGATAGAAACTTCATTTTCAAGGATTTTCTTAAAGAAGAGGATTAATCATGGACAATTTGGATAAATGGTTTGAAAGTTTTTGGGTAATGTATATAGTATCACTACATATTCATATGCATCCAACATTGCACATAAAACTATCAAGAGCTTCGATGGAAAAGAGGAGAAGAAGAGGAAAACCGGAGAGAAGAGAAGATTTCCTAGAGGAATGGAACATCATAAGAAGAAAGGAGATCTGCAGGAGATCTGGAGTTTTGGTAGGTATCGTGCATCCATCAGTAACATGTTTCAACACAATATAGCAAAGAAACAACATAGCAAATCAGATACATACAACACAAACATGTTAGGATAAGTGTTCCTTATGGAATGAAACAATGTATAAAGGCTAACACAATTAGACTTAGCTATTGGATAAGTAAGTACTAACAAGAGATAGTGAGTTACTAACAAAGATTAGCTAGTTGCTTAGGTAGATGTAGCTAGACTGATATACTAATACCATAGGGATAGTTTAGAATAGTTTAGTGAAATAGATATAGTATTAGATTAGGTTAGAGGATAAGATAAGGTACTAATGTACATTACAGTGCAGATACAACAAACATAACAAAATTGCATTACATGAAGAACATATAACATATTACAGATCACATATCACAAGTAATGTAAATAGTTTTGTAAATAGTATGTGTATATTGTAAATTGTATTATGGTGTAAGTATTGTATATATGCAAAGGGTGTACATATGTATATTTGATATGTATATATTATGTGTACATACACACATATATCATACGTGTATATATTATGTATATATTGTATGTATGTATCATATGTATATGTGTGTATAAATGTAAATTCTGTGAATTCTTTGATATAATTGAGTTGCAAACATTCAAATGCAATTTGCATAAGGGAGTTTGATGTTTTGTTTTAATTTTGATGTAAAGAATTATGCAATGTTGTGTTAAAATGTATTTTTCAAAATGGTTTGCATTTATTAGTTGGTAGGATATTTCTGTATTAGAAAAGGAGTTATGTTTGATGTTTGTTTTGACTTTTGTGTTGATATTTCATATTTGCTGTTAATTTTGTTGGAAATTTTGCATTGTTACTTGTTGTTTTATGCTTTGAGCTATGTAACTGTTCAATATATTTATTCCTTTACCTTTCCTTGTTGAAATCCCTAGTGTAGGGTAGAGTACAATAGTTTTAGATAGAATAGAGTTAGTGTAGGTTGTTTGTTATTTTGGGTTAGAATTTTAGTTTAGTTTGTAGTGCACAAATACCAAAATTTTGTTAATTTTGGCTTTGTGCAAAGGGGGGGAACTGTTGTGAGGGTTTATTTAGCAATTAATTTAGTAATAGTGTTGGACCTAGCAGGAAGGGCTGGAGAATTCCAAGATGGAATGAAGGAGCAGGAAGTGGGCTTATGCTCTGAGAGAGACTCCATTAGTGGTTGGACATAACTGTTGCTAACCCTGGGAGATCTCAGAGTTAGGGAAAAACTGCATCCAGATTTCCTGGGATCCTGAGAGGCGAAGGCTTTCAGCAAGTGGACAAGACCTGCAGAGCTGCACCAAGTGGGGAAGTGGTTTAGGATCTGGTGGACAGCATTTCAAACTTACTCTCCCTACCTGGGTACCTTGGATCACCTGGCAGTGTTGGCTGTTGGCATCCTGTGACCATCCTTGGATTACCATGAGACCTCAATTGCCCTTTAGCTGAGCTGACCAAAGCTGGCTGGAACCAGGTTTGAAGAAGCTTTCCCTGTGACTTCAGTACTCCTCCTTTGGGCCCTGCCTGGCTTAGGTCAATAGGATAGAGTAGTTAAGTCCTTCCCTGTCCCCTGTGTTTTGCCCTTAGGTTTTCAAGTGTAGGATCCCCTATCCCATCCTTTATTTAGTTACCCACAATTAAACTGCATGAACTTTTACCTTTGCCTGCTGATTCCATAGACCCTGGCCTAGGGTGAGCTGGGTGACCATTGGGCCAACTGCCATTTCTGTGTCAGTTAAAACAGTGAACCCTGGTCTCCCTATCCTGGTTGGTCCTGTCTCTCCTTCAACCCAGTGTGTACCCACAAACCATTTAGATTATATATATTTTTTAATTTTAAACCCTTAACTTCTGAATATTGACTTATAGGTGGAAGAGTGGTAAGAATAGGCAATGGGGGTCAAGTGACTTGCCCAGGGTCACACAGCTGGGAAATGTCTGAGGCCGCATTTGAACCTAGGACCTCCCGTCTCTAGGCCTGACTCAATCCACTGAGCTACCCAGCTGCCCCCATTTAGGTTATATTTTAATAATAATTAACATCCCTGGTGCCTCACCTTTACAATATAGACATATATATCTTGCCACTGAGCTTCAATGACTCTGGATGAAAGAATAAGACTGATGACTTTGTGCAACTCTACTTCATTTAATCTAAGTCAAGTGCAAGTCAAGATATCACTTCTTAATGGCATTGGTCTTCTTTGAAAACAAAGGATAAGGGTGCAGCTTAGGCGACTCAGAGGACTGAGAGCCAGCCTAGGGATAGGAGGTCCTAGGTTCAAACCTGTTCTCATACACTTCCTAGCTATGTTAGCTATGTGATCCTGGGCAAGTCACTTCACTGCCCCCCCTCCCCCCATTGCCTAGTCCTTACTGCTCTTCTGCCTTGGAACCAATATACAGTATTTATTCTAAGATGGAAGGCAAAGGTTAAAAAAAAAGAAAACAAAGAATAGACTATGACAAATAATCTCTCTATGTTATCAAAGAGTATAGCATTATTATAGTTTAAGGTAGTTCCTTATTGAGGAAGGAAATTAATATTCAAATAATCAAAATAAGCCAGTAGTCTGAAGAGGGATATGAAGTAGACTTCTTTCCACTATATACTTTCCCAATATGAAAACCTTCTGAGTATTTTACGATGAAATAAGTCAAATGCTCTCCAAAGAACTCTCTGCAATTTAATAAAACAAAGAAAAGCACATAAGACGGTCCCTTCAGGATATCACTAGACTTCCTCTAAAATATATTTAAAGCTTCTCAAACTGTGCAAGTAATTCATATTTAATTTCACCAAATGACCCCTCCCTAGTTATTTGCCTTCATATTAGAGGTTTCTCTAAAAACCATTGCTGAAATTGGCCCCAAATGCTAGTAGAAACTAGCTGAATGTAACCAGTCACATAACACTTTCCCAAGACTTAACAAATGATGGCAAAGTTTTTATATGATGTTTTAGAGAAACCATGGATATTATTGTGTCATTGTTCCCTATTGATCCAAGCAGTGACCATTACTGTAATCGAACCATAAACTCTAGGAGACTCCAGCAATAATCATTTTTTTTTTCATACAGTCAGTAGCATTTACCCTACAGCTTCTTCTAGGCTGGGACTTTTAAATTCCAAAGTAGTGGGGGGCAGGGAGGGGAAGGGAAAGGAATGAATGTGTTCTCTGTTTAAATGGGGGTATTTAAGAAAATTGTTGCCTCCCATTTCTGGCTCATTTAAATACTTTAACCTATCATTCATTTCTTTTCAGGGATAAATTTGTTTTCAGATTTCTATCCAGTGATGGGGAGCCATGCTTCAGAGGTCTGACAGGTTTCAGGTAAAAGCATGTTGACATATTTATTGGCTACCAATGGGTATAATAAAAAAGGCAAAATGAACAAAGAATAAGGTAGTTCATGCAGCATGTAGTCCCATTATTTTGTAATATAGAAAAAACCCTGTCATCTTGGTACAGATCAAAAGCATTTCACAAATTCCCCAAACAAACATAAATAAGAGAAAAAATATAAAACTATATAACTTCATGATTCGGTTACTGAAGTAATGTTCACCAGAAATGGAAAATGTAATGATTGAGCATTAAGCGATTGGGTAGAATGGAATTAGTGCATGAAGAAGTCTATAGTTATAAGAAACCAATCATCTGCCTCTTATTATAATTCACTTATTTTAGTTCCTCAATTGAGAACACTACTCAGCTTAGAGAAGCTTAGGAAAAAGGCATCACTGTATATGGCACAGACATTACAGAGGTATCAAGGACGACACAGCGAACAATGAAAACTGTTCCAGCTTCCTGGGTTTTGGTAAATCCCTCTTTGACAGGAAGGCTCTGGACATTCTTCATTGCTGACTGAGGTTGAGATGACTCTCATAAAGAAACTTTAGGAAAAATACTTTTTAGACTAGAAGAATCCAGACATTCAGAATTCGTCATAATACAGACCTATATGGGAATCCTGGCTCTGTCTGAATGCGCAATAGTTTTTAAATTAGGGGTAGCCTTGTTTTTAAAAGTCTTTTTCCTCTCTAGTCTATCTTCCACTTTGATGTTTTGATAAAATGCCTAAATGGCACTCCTCTCTTCAATAAACTTCAGTGGTTCCTTGTTACTTAAAAGATCATACTCTTCTGTATGTCATTTAAAGTCTTTCCCAACGTAGTTCCAATATGTTTTCTTATATATTTCTCATTAGCCTCATTTACACACTGTGTAACCCAACTAAAACGACCTTTTGGCCATTCCTTATACGTGACACTCCATCTCTAATTCCTATGCCTTTGTGGAAGCTGTCTCTCATGCCTGGAATGCACACCTTCCTCTCCCCTTCCTTTTAGCATTCCTAGCTACCAACAAAGCCCAGTTGAAATCTTACCTCCTACATGAAGCCTTTTTTCGACTCTGTAGCTACTAATGTTCCCTTGAAATTACTTGTATTTACTTCACGTTTTTTATGTATATACTTATACGTCTACACATTGTCTTCTCTTATAAAATGTAAGCTCTTTTTTTTTAAACCCTTACACCTTCCATCTTAGAATCAGTACTGGGTTATTGGTTCTAAGGCAGAAGAGTGGCTAGGCAATGAGGGTTAAGTGACTTGCCCAGGGTCACACAGTTAGGAAGTATTTGAGGCCAGATTTGAACCCAGGACCTCCCATCTCTGGGCCTGACTCTCAATCCACTGAGCCACTTCGCTGCCCCTTAAAATGTAAGCTCTTTGAGGGAGGAGATAGTTTTGTTTTTCTTTCTAACACCAGAACTTAGTGTGCCTGCCACAAAGGAGTTGCTTAACAAATATTTATTGATTTATTAATTACTACCTTCTAATTATGCAATAGTGGACAATCTACTCACGGTCTTTAGGTCTCAGTTTCCTATCTTTAAAATGAGGAATTGGACTAAACAACCTTCTATAAAGACTTTTCCAATTGTAAATCTTTGATTCTGTAATCAGTTCCAAAGAGGTGCCTAGAGCTATGAAAGTAAAAACAATCTAGCAAACGTATTTTTAAATGTCATAAATGATAATTAAATTTTTACCATTTCGATCAAAAGAACAAAGGACTTTTGTCTCATACTTTATTCCTGGTCTGTTAGTCCATTCCCACAGTAAGTTGGATTTATAGTTGCCAAGTGAAATGGAGAATGGAACCAATTATCCAGATAATTCAGCCCCAGGACATGTTTTTTATCCTAATTCTTTAGATGACTAACTCTCTTCTCCACTTTGTTGCAGGTTTGTACACATAGTAACAAACCTATATTTAAATTGGAACTAGATTAACAGATATGGTTGCGAGGAATGGTGTCTATAAATGGGGAACCAGCTTGATTCGTTTCTTTAACTTTTGTTTCATAGTGTTACTTCACAAGAGTTTTCCCAGACAAAAGCCTCTAGGTATTGACCTTGATTTCATTCTGACTTTTCCTTAAATTCTAACCTTTCATAGGCAAACAACATGGAAGAAGTGAAAATATTTGGAATTAAATAATATAACCTAAAAACTATATTACAAACATTTGTCTCATGGAGATCCAACTAAACGAACCAATGATGAGCTGGCACATACAATCAGTCCTCAACATTAGCAAGTATAATTTTCATGACTTCAAGCATTCCTATGATTTTTATTAGTAACCACATTTTCACTTTTGTGTTGGCAACCAAACATTTGTGGCTATGTGAAGAAGAGAAAAAAATGAGAGTCTCAATGCTGGAACATTACTGGTCTTGTTCACTCTTTGCCTGTAAAGAGCTCTCTGTGCATCTGTTGCATATTTTCATTGTTTGCCCTTAAAACTCAAGTTTTGTGTTGCAATTATACCCCCTAAGTGTTGTACAAGGCCTTTGGGCTCTAAGCCCAAGCATGCAAAGTCAGTGATGCAGCTTAGTGAGAAAATAAAGGTGTGAGATAAACTTCATTTGGGAATGTCTGCCGCATGAGTTTGGTGTTAACGAATGGACGATTTGTTATATCCTCAAAAAGGAGGAAAGTATTCATAAAAGTGTTCGTGAATCTGCTCCAGAAAGTGCTAAAGTAACCTCTCAAGTACATGATGAGGGAATTGAAAAAAATGTAAAAGCAACCAGCTTGTGGGTAAAAGAGATGGTGGTCACCAGGCCCTCTTCTTTTGCTAATCCTGTCTCTTGGTTGATGGGTTGGGGAGTGCTTGTGGCTGTTCAGACCCTAAAGCATAGCAATGAAAGGGAGATTAGAGCTATCAGAATACCTCTTTCCCTTTTTTCATCTCAGGCTTCTTCTGATATCATGGCCCAGGTCCCTCCTATTTAGTCCAATGTTGCCTCTCTTTCTTGCCTTCTATGTTTTATATAATGATTGTCTTGTTAGTAAAAGTGTTTACTATTATTCAATTGTTTTCTAATTATGTATTTGTATTTATTTACATATAATATGTATTTAATTTATAAGTATAATTTATTATTATTATTAATAAGAAATAATGTTTTGTGATAAAGAACTGTAGGGTTTCTTGCTAAGAACAGAGATTCCAACTGAAGCTACGCTTCTGACTCACAAGCGTCCTGGAAGGATCCAAAGTCCAGCTTCTAGAAATAGCAATTTATGCTATTTGCCTTCACTTTCTGAATTGGGCAGCTATGTTTGAGCTCCCCTACAGACAAATTGTAGATAGAAGAAAATTTGTGGAAGAGAAAAGGAAGGAGAACTACAGAAAGAAAAGGAATCAAGAAGCCTGCTTGATAGGAGCCATCAAGCCAGTTTCTAGTGACCTGGAAAGCAGTAGAACTGACCTGAGTTCTGATGAAGGATTTATTATGCTTCCTTTGCTACCCTAGTTTGTTCCAAGACATTTAGAAGACCTGGATGCCCTTCAGACTGATGAAAGTAAAGATAATTGCAGCAATGACAGTTGTGGTGCTAATCTTTTTATTATTTATTTATTTAAATTTAATTAATTGATTTAGAATATTTTTCCATGGGTACATGATTCATGTTCTTCCCCTCCCTTCCTCCCACCCCTCTCCTGTAGCCAAAGAGCAGTTCCACTGAGTTTTACATGTGTCATTGGTCAAGATCTATTTCCATATTATTAATATTTGCACTAGGGTGATTTTTAGAGACTACATCCCCAATCATATCCCCATTGAACCATGTGATCAAGTAGTTGTTTTTCTTCTGTGTTTCTGCTCCCACAGTTCTTTCTCTGGATGTGGATAGCGTTCTTTCTCATAAGTCCCTTAGAGTTGTCCTGGGTCATTGCATTGCTGCTTGGAGAGAAGTCCATTATATTTGATTGTGCCATAGTGTATTTGTCTCTGTGTATAAGGTTCTCCTGGTTATGCTCCTTTCACTCTGCATCAATTCCTGGAAGTCATTCCAGTTCAAATGGAATTCCTCCAGTTCATTATTCCTTTTAGGACAATAATATTCCACCAACCACAGATACCACAATTTGTTCAGCCATTGTACGATCAAAGGGCATCTCCTCATTTTCCAATTTTTTGCCACCACAGAGCATGGTTATAAATATTTTTGTACAACTCTTTTTCCTTATGATCTCTTTGGGGTATAAACCCAGGAGTGGAATGGCTGGATCAAAGGGAAGATGGTTTTTTAAAGCCCTTTGAGCAGAGTTCCAAATTGCCATCCTGAACAGTTGGACCAATTCACAACTTGATGGTGTTAATCTTGATGACATCAATGACTAGCATGACAGCAGTAGAGATCATAGTGACAATCACAGTCATGAAGATAATGCCAATGATGTCTACAGAAATAGCTATGTTAAATTCCAAAGAATAAGGAATGTACACTAGTTGCTTCCATCTTTACAACATGCAATCTGAGTTGGAGGTTAACCACAGAGAAAGCATAGATAGAAATGGAAAATTTGTGGAAGAAAAGAGGAGGAAGAAGTACATAGAGTGTGAATCAAAAAGTCAACTGAAAGATAATGAAGTATTTCCTTTAGGCTACATTTTGGTTGATGGTGCTGCCATGTCACCTTCAAATTTCAGCTTCAAGTGATAGAGAGAGCAGTGAAAGTGAAGTGAGTTCTGATGAAGAATGTATTGTGCCTCCTTTGTCACTTCAGTGTGTCACAGGTCAATTAGAAAATTTGGAAGTTGCCCTTATGTACTCCACGTCCCACTTGGCTATCATTTATGAAGCAGGAAGGAATAAGACCTTGTTGGATGGGTGAAACCAGAGTGTGTCCTAGCTGCAGTTTGTTTCCTGACCTTTGCCTTTTTGGGCTGAGCTGGCAGATACCTAGTACCACTTTCCAATGACAGGAGAAAACCCTAGGCAGTTAATGTGCACTCAGATCTAAAGCCTGCCAGTGACCAGTACATATGCTGCAAGAAAGTTGATGGAGAGGTCACTTTGGAAACTGACCTCCAAGGTGTTCCTCAGATTCATTCCCTCTCATTCTCCTTTTCTTTATCTCTAGCGACTAGCTGGATATAAGGGAAGCTTGCTGTATTGGGGAATCCAGGTTCACTTCATCTGCCTACCTTCTCCTTTCTTGATGTAGCTCATAAGACTACTACAAATTCAAATGAATGGCAAACACCAGCACAAAACAATAATAGTGAATGAGGCAAAATTATACAGAAAAAGTCATCCTGAAAGAAGAGATAAGACAAGCCTCTCCTACTACTCTGCAGAAGTGGGGGGTTGTGGGTGGTGGTAGTCTGCAAATTTTTTTGAGATGTTAATGAGTTAGCTAATTTTTCTCTTCTCCTTTCACCTTTTTAATAAAAATCATTAAAAAAATCTGAGATGGCTGTCTAAGAGA
This sequence comes from Gracilinanus agilis, assembly GCF_016433145.1. Classification (NCBI taxonomy): domain Eukaryota; kingdom Metazoa; phylum Chordata; class Mammalia; order Didelphimorphia; family Didelphidae; genus Gracilinanus; species Gracilinanus agilis. The sequence continues at coordinate 269,927,770 of NC_058132.1, read as the reverse complement.
AAATAGAGGCAGAATAATGGTTAAAGTTCTGGTTATGGAGAAAAAATTTCATTAAAATTTATTTTAAAAATACTGAAAAAGAGAACTACATGCAGAAAGTGAATTTTCATCAGTCTCTAGGAAAGATTGTCATTTTTCATGAAATGGGGAATCTAATTCTCTATTTCCCTTAAGTTCAGTGTACCAACTTTTGAATTTTTGACTTTCGCTCCACTTTCTAAGAATGTTACCACATAGAAGCCGAGGATTGAAAGTATAAAACTGAAACCACTGCTTTGGATTGCAGGGTTAGGAAAAATGAAGCATTTCTATTTGGACATCCATGTTGGAAGCTCTGAGCCTTCTTAAGATGCCAACTGTTTATGACTGCAGCACAGATACCATTGGGAAGCATTGTCCAGGGACAAATATAAAGCAAACTTATGGTTTCTAATCTATCTGTTAGGGATCAGAGAATCTACCTAGTATAGAAAATTAATTAGATTTGGTTTCCCAGTACTCTGAATTATGTTCCTTGCCCTGCTTACTATCATCCTGTGTTTACAAGGTTCTGATGTGAAAGTGTCCAATTCCTTGCCATTATTAGCCAATCCTTAATGTTTACCTACCATAGGGTCATATTACAGTGCTTAATTGCCATTGGTCTATTTTTTGTGCTATTTCCCTCCCCCCCTGCCCCCATTGATGTAGGATTTCTTCCAACTCATTTTGTGAATTATATAAAAATCCCTACCTCACATTTACCTTCTAGGGCACTATTGCTAGGACTACTGGTCCCAAAGATGTTGAGCTATTTCCTACTGGACAAATGTTGCAATCATATATTGATCATTACAAAAGACTTTTGACATACTTGAAAGGACCCCAGAATTGACTGTGTGGCTTATGTAACATATATTCATGGCTTGTATCCTTTACCTAAATCTTAAGTTTACCTAAAGCTTAAGTTAGTTTGAACTTAAGCATGGTCATCTCTTCCTTGTTTTAACTCCAATACCTGAGAAAGACACTGCCCTAACTGATGTACCACCCTTTCCCAGGCTTATTGGGGAATGGCAATTCTGTATAGAGTGAGGACATTTATATAGAATCTAGTGTCTTGAGGTCTGTCTACATTAGAAGTGACAGCAGGCTGTAGCCAAGAACACACCCCAATGTGGCCAAACCAAATTAAAACTGGGTAATGCTTAACAAAAGCTATTTAAAACCACAACTGAGCATAGATAATATTGATATGTGGTTTTCTAAGTCATGATGCTGATGCTTTTGTGGCTACTCCAAGAATCCTTAAATATGGTTTAGTGGCACCATTTCTATTTGAGTTTGATACTGCTGGTCTACGCAGTGTCTGGTTGCTTAACTAATTGCAATACATCCTCATTATATGATCAGCGTATCTCCCTTTTAATGCCTTTTAGGCTACCTCTTTCTAGATTTGCATTTATGGAGGGGAATTCCAGGTACTGTTGAGATCACAAGTCTATACCAAAATCTTACACTCAAATTGCTTTTGATAATATATCTCTGACTGCTTACGCTAACCACCTACCTTTCAATTGCTTCTTGCTTCATCTGAAATTGTGACATTCCATGATTAACAGTCATATAAACATTACCAGGAGAATATGAGTTTTAAAGAGATGGGTTTTTGCAGTGCAGAGTAGCTTTGAATCATTGCACTATACAGTTTCCTAAATGATATCCATCCTTATCTCCTCCTCCTACATTTTCAGTCCATCATCAGTGCCAACATAAGGACAATACTCCTGGAAATATATATTTTTAATCTATTCTTTTTCTAATGTGAATGGTTAAATTGATCTCATTAGAATTATGTATTTTTTAAAGGGAGAACAATAATTTTATTTTCCTGCAAGGGTTTATTCAAGGATCTTAATGTCAAATAGCTCTTTATGGAAACATCAGAACAGAAATATTCCTGTAAATATTTAACATTCAGCTTTCTGAAAAATGTGACACTTTTAGGTTTAATTTGTATTAACTTCTTCTCCATCACTTTAAGTCTGACAATCACAAAAACAAATCAAGCCATGATTAGTAGTGCCTGCCTATTTCTGAAGTATAAAGTTTATTCTAAAAGGTTAACAATTGGATTTCCCAAACTGAGATAAAGTGGGACCAGTACAATCCTATTCACAGAGAATCTGAGGTCAATACATATTTGAAACAGGGTGACAGTTTATAATTTTTTTTATACCTCATAGGAACTGTTCCTCTATTTGTAATTTAAAAAATTAATTTAATTAGTTTGTTACATTAAAATACCTAGTTAACTTTCTTCCTCACTCTTTTCTCCCTATTAGAGAAGACATTATTTGACAAAAAAGGTATATGTTATATGAAGATACTTATTTTATTCTATTTACCAGTTCTTGCTCTGGAAATGGACATATACATGTCCAAAAGACACACAAGAGGATTGATACCTCTTCACCTTGCTATGAATTAAACTATTTACACAGCCAACATAATTTTATATTATTAACTGAATAGTCCACAGGAGGTGAAAATGCCAGTACTGAGGATGTCTCAGATGTCCACAGCCTTCATAATATTAAGGATCACAAACTTCTTGATGACCTGATCTTTGAATATGTGATAGGTACAGTTGATATAACAAATAGGCTGCCATAATTCTTCTCAATATCCTCAATGTTCCTTTTTGGTTATTTTACAAAAGATGAGCCAAAAGAAGTTTACTATGTCTTTAATTGAAGCAGCTTTGTGATAAAGGATCATTTTATTATATAAGCTGCAAATAAAGGCATTTGGATAACCTTGGCATGAATAAGAAATTTTCTTTTGTTTGGATCAAGAGCAGGGCATTCTCTATGATGCTGATGAACTTCTTAGGTGAGTATATGTCTATATGTTTTATGCTTTGCTTCTTGTCAATTCTCAGTGGGTCATTGAACAGAATTATTTCAGTAGTCTCAACTGTCATAGAATCTTCTATAATTTTAACATATGCATGGGAGACATCTTGTTTGAGGAAAACCGGCAAGGCAGTATTTTGCTCTATTGAGTCAATAAACTAGAAATCAATAAACAATAAACATAGCAGGATCTTATATTTTCTACACCTCTCAGTCAGTTATGTGACTGTAAAGGTGTGGTCTTCTGTAAAAAAATCACCTGTGAATGCTTGTCTATTCTCTTCTTATGTTTTCATCAAGGATGTCCTTGTTACATACTCAAACTAATCTCCTTAATATTTTATAGAGATGACAAAAGAGACATATGAATCAGTAGTTACTGTCTCCCTGATTTTTTTGGTAAATGTACTATCTGCAATCTTTAAAATTCTTTTAGAATCTTCCTATTTTTGAAAGATCTTGAAAAACAGTCTCTAGTGTCTTTAAAGTTGTGTTGTCATCAGTATGGATTTCATTGGTATGTATTTGTACAGCAAGAAAATATAGCAATGGAAATCTTTGAAGTTGAACCTTGATAATCCAATTCTTTAAAAAGTAGTTGGAAGGATTTTTTAAAATTTATTAGAAAATGGATAATTTTGATTACATAAATTAGAAAGTTTCTGTAAAAACAAAACCAATACAACCAAGATTAGAAGGGAAACAGCAAATAGGGGGAAATTTTAAAGCAAATGACTCTGACAAAGACCTCATTTCTCAAATATGTAGAGAACTGAGTCAAATTTATAAGAATATAAAGCATTCCCCAATTGGTAAATAGTCAAAGGATAGGAGCAGGCATTTCTCAGATGAAGAAATTAAAACTATATATAATCATATGAAGAAATGCCCTAAATCAGTTTGATTACAGAAATGCAAATTAAATCAACTCTGAAATATCAACTCACACCTTACAAGACTAGCTAATATAACCAAAAAGGAAAATGATAAATGTTGGAGGGGAAGTAGGAAAACTGGAACCCTAATGCACTGCTAGTAGAACTTTGAACTGATACAACCATTCTGGAGAGCAATATGGAAGGCTGTGCAAAGGACCATAAAACTATGCATACTTTTTGACCCAGAAGTACCACTACTAAATCTGTATCCCAAAGAGATTAGAAAAGGCAGAGAAGGAGCTACTCTTACAATCATGAGAAATGATGAGCAGGATAAGTTCAGAAAAAACCTTGAAAGTGATGTAAAGTGAAGTGAGCAGAACTGGAGAAAAGTGGAAATACTGTACAATGATCAGTTGTAAAGGACTGAACTACTTTTAGCAAAACAAGATCCTGAGATAACCTCAAGGGACTCATGATAAAAACATGCTATCCATAGCCTAAGAAGAAACTGTTGTAATTCGAATGCAGATCAATGCACACCATCCTTCACTTTATTTCTTTCATGTTTTTTATTGCATATATGATATGTGTCTTTGGTCACAACATGGAGAGTATAGAAGTATGTATTGCATGAAAACATTGGTATAACCTACATCAGACTATTTACCTGCTCAGGGAGGGAAGGAGATGATACGAATCACAAAATATCAGAAAACAATTGTCAAAATTTCCTTCTATATGTAATTGAAAAAATTAATAAGAGTTTAAAAAATATTAAATGAGTAAAAAATGAGGGTAATTGATGTTCTGCACCTGAAACTAAGCATTAAAAAACTAGTTAATGAAGTTGAAATGATGAGAACTTTTGAGGGTGGTAATCATTATGTCTGAGCTTAAAAACAAAAGAAGCTTTCCATATGGCCTGCTACATATTCCATACCAATGGTTCCTAATCTATGGGCCATAGACTCCATGGTGGGGATAGGGGAAATTGGAGATATTATTATTGTAAGGGCTTTGCAAATTGGTATATGTACCAGTCAGTGTCATTTAAATTTTCATTTAGATCCAACAACATTTGCAGCACAACTCAGTATATAATAAAGACAAACAAACATACTTCAGTTGACTGAGTAAATAATATATTCTGTACTCATAAGCATTACTATTGTTCAAATGTTGGGTGATGAATAAAATACAAAATCAGCATTACTCAATTCATTATATCGCAAGAATAAAATACATCAAAACATTCCAAATAATGCATTGGTACCCATGAACCAAGAGGAAGGCCTCTGTGATGCTGAGTAGATACACTGAGCATGGGAGATTTGGAACAGAGCACTAGAGAATCCAGCCAGAAAAGTTGAATTACTAATGTAGAGAGATCATCTTCTCATTCTGTGTCTTGATATTACACGTTTCCAAGGGCAGAGTTCCTTTGATACCAACAATAGTTTCCTAATAAATATACTGTAGGATATGGCAGCATTGAAAAACTGTTTCTTACGGTTAGCCCGAATAGAAATATGATCCAAGGGGCTGAAGATGCAGAAACAAAGCACAGAGAGGCAAAGTTTCAGAGTATCCATCTCACAGCACTGGACAAGATATTTGTCCAGAGCAAGATATGCTCCAGATATTTGTAGACACTCATTTCTTTGAATAGACTAGTGATGAGTGAGGCTGATGGCTCCTCTTTGTGAACTGGGAGAACAGAGAATTTTAACAAAAATCAACTAATAGTCCCAAGAGACACTGCAGGAGGGAGCTGACCTTTGGGGAAATTGGGTGGGACACTTAAAATTGATTTAACCCTTTATTGCTTACCCTGCCTTTTATTTTAAGTAAATGTCTTTTTTGAATTACTTCTGGGAAAGCCTTGGAGATCCAGAAGAAGTCGAGGACTCCTGAGGGATAGTTTTGAGTAGATGATGGCTTCAGACAGCTCCTGGATCCCTGGATGTGGCAGTGGGATGCTATATATTCATCTGCACCACTCTGCATTCATAAAAATGCTTTGCGAGACAAGCTTAATTATGAATGTAGAGAGATTGCCTTCTTGTTTTGTGTCTCAAAATTAAGTGTTTCCAAGGGCAAAGTTCCTTCGAAACCAGCAAGAGCTTCCTAATAAAAATCCTGTAAGATATGGCAGCGTTGAAAAACTGTCCCCTCTTTTTGGCCTGTAGATCTTACGAGGTGGCAGGCTGCCTAAGTAATGTACAGTAAAATCAATGAATAGAAAAACCAGGGAGCATATAAGATTGATTGAGCATACCAGTGATTTACTAAATAAACTACATGACTTTCCTAGGAGTTAAAGCCTTTGGATGATCCATCCTGAATATGATTCCGAAGTAATATAACAAATTTGTTTGGAAGGAAAGATAAGGAGAAGGAAAATAGGTTGACAACAGGCAAATTAAATGGACTGCTTCATCATGGGAAGGGAGTTGTTTTTTGGTTTTAAAAATGATCGAGAGTGTTTTTTTTAAACAGGAAATTGATTTAATTGAAGCTTTTGTTAGGCACTGCAAATATGTTTGGTTCATGCCACAGTTCCCAGGAATTTATAAATGGGTTCTGAATGTTGTTCAGGCACCAGAAAATAAACCTCCAAGCTATTTACTACCTCCATGATATATAAAGTTTGCAGTTTTGATTTTGTGTGATTATGTTCAGCAATGGTGACCTTTAGAGGCAACAATATTGAAGTGTAATGAGGAGATGTTTGATCACTGGTATACAATGAAGAGTTGGTGCGACTTCTCCATTCCTTCCTGGAATTCGTGAAATTCAACTGACAGGCTTTAACCTTTAGACTGCTGAAGTTATAAAATGTATAGGGATTTGGCCTGTTTATACAACACGTTGGATATATTAAATTTTTATACACTGTAGCTTCTTTTATCATCTGGTAAAATGATTTTGTATGTTTAATAATAGCAGTCACTGGGAACCATGACAGGCTGCACTCCATTCCATTGCAAAAGGAACGAAGGGGAAAGAGATGAGAGTCAGCCAGTGTGGGACAGTTGACTTGGTTCTAATAAAACACAAACTCAGTTTCTGACTCAAATCAGACCTTGTCAAAAACACCTGGATAAAGGTCCTTCACTGCTTCAGCTTTCTTTACCTTTGGGGGACCACAGAGACGTATTGGGAGAAAAATGGAGGTGACCTGTTTACAAAAGATTTCATTTTCCTGAGAGAAGAGCTTTGGAGGAATGGTGTAGGGGGACAGAGAGTTTGCCAGGGGATTTGTTGACTGACCATGATTTCCCTAGAGATACCACGGAAAGAGAAATGACTCTGAGATCAGAGGACCCAGGTTCATATCCTTGCCCTGTTGACACCTGCTTCCTATATGACCTGGGCTTCAGTTTCCTCATCTATTCATTTTGTCACCACGAGTAAGTCAGTGAATCTCTCTGAAACTTAGTTTCTTCATCTGGAAAATAGAAATTTCATTTATTCTTTCTCGAGAGGTAGTGTGGCTTGGTGAATGAGGAGCAACTAGACCTGGATGCAGGAAGATCTGGGGTCAAGTCATCTCCTGAACATATGTTGATTTTTGTGGTCATGAGTCACCTACTTCCTCAGGGCCAGAGATAAGTCTGAGAGGCTTTAAACTGTAGAGTAGCTGAATTGCAAGTATGGAAGGAGTTTCTTGACTGTGAATTTGCTTCACTGATGAAATCTTAGGCCTGGAGCAAAGTACAACTATTCCAGTCACTACCTAAGTCACAGAGTTGTTGAGTGTTCAGAAGGAAGCAATATATCTTTAGTGCCTTGCCAAGGTGAGCTCTGGTTATGAAGGTGACATCCCCACAATGGGTAGTACTGGTGGTAGTATATTGAGTACAATAGGAATGGGATAATATAGATTCTGAGCTCCAACCTTATGCAGTTAATTTGGGGAAAACCCAGACAGGATTTGGAGAGCAAAAGGTTTTATTTTCCATTCATCCTAGTGATAATTGATTTTCTTTGGGCTTGCAAAGAAAAATGTGTCAAACTACACCTATCCAGACCATCCATATAAACACCAATTGATAAAGAAAATTGGTATTTACTGAGAACCAGGACATTACAGAAAAGGTATGGACCTTTCCTCAATGAACTTAGAGTCTAATCAAGCCAATCACATAGGTAGCATATGTATTCTTAAAATAGATAGGGGCCAGAATACCTGAGGGATTAATTTAAGGGTTGAAGCAAATGAATGATTTAAAATAAATTAAAAATAAAAGAAATTAAAAATTAAAAATTAAAAAATCTATATATAAATTCTGAATCTATACATAAAAGATATATACCTATGTAAAATCTATATATAAATTTGGAAATTCCGAGGAATTTGCCATTTCCACTGCTCTGAAGCAGGAAAGTCATACCTTCTGGTCAGAAAATATTTCTTTGTTATTATCAGAAAGCTTTTCTCATATTCCCAGAATTTGGATCTGTGAAAGACAGTAGAAATAATCCAATTTAATACTTTCATTTTTAACGTGAAGAAAAAAGTCTCAGGGAAGTTTTATGAATTTCCCAGGGTCACCCAGTTAATGTGACAGATCCATTATTCTAACCCAAGTCTTTGGTTCCCAAATCCAGAGCTCTCTCCAATAACCATGGTCCTCATTTATCTCAATGTGACATGCTAGGAGCCAAACTGAGTCCAGGAACAGAACCTTTGACCCCCAGTTATTGGGTCTGCTATAATAGTCAGAGCCCAATACATATTTGTTGAATGAATAAATGAACTAACATTGAATGAAAAAATGAGCTAACTTTGATCAGGACAAAAATACTCATTATATAGGTGATAGAGACATTTTATAGAGAACTGAATAAACATGTGAATGAAAAAGAAATAATTTATTAACTTCCTACATAAGCACAAGAAATGAATCCTCTATTGTATTCCAAAAAGGGGAATTAGGATAGCCCATTTTCAGAAGTGCTGGAACCAAGAGAAGGGATTATTTAGGAAGGAGCTACTAGCTACTGGTCTAGGAAGTATCAGAGAAAAAAGGGGGAGCATGTGACAAGTTGGGAAGTATAGAGGTAGTTCTAGGCAGTTATAAATGGGAGTAGAATGATCAGCTGAACTAGATACTTTTTCCTGAGAGAAACAGCATTTGAGGCAGATCAAAGGGACAAAAGGGAATGGAGAGAAGCTGAAATAGTTTTGTTGTTCTGTTATGTCCAACTCTTCATGACCCCATTTGGGGTTTTCTTGGCAAAGATATTGGAATGGTTTGCCATTTCCTTATCCAGTTCATTTTACAGAAGAGGGTGACAAATAGGTACAAACAAGATTAAATGACTTGCTCAGGATCACACAGCTAGTAAGTGCCCGAGGCAGATTCAAATTCAAGAAGAGGAATCTTCCTGATTCCAAGCCCTGTGTGCTACTGTGCCACCTTTGCAAAGGGACATAAGTTTAGACTTCAAGTAAAGACATACTTCCTAATGAGAGTGATTTAGAGTTCTCAGAGGATAGGAGGTTCCCTATCTTCAGGTATCTCCGAGTACAGCCTGGATGACCTTGTCAGGCATGTTGAAGTGAGAATGCTCTTGGTCTGGGGCCAAGTAAGGGTTGGATTACATGACCACTGAAGTTCCTTGCAAATCAGAAATTTGTAATTCTGATTGTGTGAAATGAATTAGACTGAGACAAAAGAGATTTAAAGCAAAGCAATTTCAAAACTGTCAACCCCATGTAATAAATCCATACCTCTCAAAAAACACAAGCAATCACATTTCTTCTCTACCCTCTTTATAGAACACTAACAAAATACTCTACAACATCTTGATATGATCCCTGCCTGGAAGATTTATAAGTAGACGCACAGGTAAATGCAGCAAAACAAAGAAACAGAAAATTTGCATTGCTTTGATAGGCCAAGAACAACATCATTTGAACATTTTTCCAGGTTGAGCTTAGCCTTTTCCTTTTGTTTAGAACTGTGATTTTATTGGTATAGTCAACTCCAGTTGTGGGAATTACCTCAACCAATGCTGACTATTAATTGTCCTATAATATACAGTCTTAAGAGTATTGTCTAGGGCTTAGAGGTTGAGTGACTTGTCTGGGTTCACATGGTCAGTATGTGGCAGAGGCAGTACTTCCATGTCTTCCTACCTCCAGACTGGTCTTCTCACCACTTCTGCATAGGGGGACTATTGTCTGAGTGCCAAATGTGGTCCAACTGCCTGCTTTTGTATGGCTCACATACCATGAATGGTTTTTGCATTTTCAAACAAAGTTTTATTGTACTTAAAAATGCAAAATCCATCCTTAGTTTGTAGACCCTACAATAATAGGTGGTAGCCAGGATTTGGCTATTAGTCACAGTTTCCTTATTTCTTAACCATGCCATGTTGCCTGTTTCACAGAAATACTTATCTTTTTAGGTGATCCAAAAAAAAACTTTATAGATTAAGTAAGGTTCTTTTGGTCGGTTGACATACTCATAAGATCAGTGGAATAGTAGAATTTAGTAGAGACCTCAGAGATCATCTAGTCCAATTCCTTTTTATTCCTTTATAGCCTTTCCAGCAAGGAAATGTGTCCTTTGCTTGAAAAGCAAGCTCTGATGATAGGGAATCCATTATCATCTGAAATGGAGTATCCCACTATTATTATTTATTTATTTCTCTACCTTCATATAATCTAAAATAAACAAACATGTAAATAAATATATGTATGCACACATATGTATGCATATGTTTTTGTGTGTGTAACTTATTTTTTAAGAATTATCTTCCTCTGCCACTTGGACTGGAACTTCAGAGGTTATTAATATGCATAATCCTGCTACTCATTGGCATAAAAGATGGCACTTGCTCCATTTCCAACTTGTGCCAGTGTGTTCCTCCTTAGGCCCACTTGTTAAACCCCTGCTCTTGGAGGTGGTGGAGCTCATCACATTAATGGCAGACTTAGCGAGGACACCTCATCAGCTTACTTCAGTCCATCTAAGAACCGAGTTCTACAGACCCTCCAGTCTTAGCCTCCCCAGTAGCTAAGATTATGAACAGCTGGACTACCACATTTGGCCACTTTTTAGACAGTTCTAAATAGCAAGTGTTTCATTAAGCAGAAATCTACTATTTTATCATTTATTATTAATTCTGCCCTGTGGGGCTAAGCACACCAAATTGAATCCCTCTACCCCATAACAATTCCTCAAACACACCAAGATAATCATCACGTTCACTCAAGAACTTCTCTAGATTAAGCATCCCCAATTCCTTCAACCAATCTTCAAATGGTAGGGTTTCTGCCTTTTGATCCCCTTCTTTAGATTCTTCAGTTTTTCAATGGTTATCACCTAGATGTGTCTAGAACTGACCACAATACTCCATATTTGATCTGACCAGGGCAGGAAAAAGAAGAACAATTATTAACTTATTCTAGTCACTGTGCTTCTCAAAGCAGCCCAAGATTGGGTTAATATTTTTCGCCTGCTTTTTTACACTTTTGATATTGGGCTCATCTTCATTCCTCCACCCCACCTCACCCCTCAGTGCCTTTTCACATTAACTGCTATCTAGTTATGTCTCCCTCATCTGTCCTTGTTTTTGTTATTGATAAACCAAGTATGGACATTGAAAGAAGTTGGAAGGTGAACTACCCTACAGAGGACTTTTCCCCCATAACTTTCCTACAGGGGCTCATAGCTAACAGGCAACAATAATTGTTGGACTGTCCCTTATTTAAAATTTTTATTCTCTTTCAAAATGGTAGTCTCCTCTTGAACAAGAGAAAATCTGAGAATATGTAGTCTGGAAGAGACTTTAAAAGATCATCTTGCCCAGTTCCCTATTCTAAAGTGGCACCACACCCAAAACAACAAAGGGAAATTTTTATCCTATAGTTAATCTTCTCTAGGGATAAATATCTCTTAGCCATCTTTGGAACTTTTCCCCTTAATAAAGCAATTAAATAGTATTTCAGCACACAAAGTACCTCACCCTCATGCCCAATTAGTTTCCCACTCTGTGTTGTTGACTAGATAAATAATGTCCACTTTGATTTAGGGTGTGTATGGCACAGAATGGAATTTAGGCCTTGATTTTTCTCTCCGGCTTAAAGCTGGTCTGCTTAAATGAACTAACTTTAAATATTTAAAGACAAATATCAGAGTCTGAACAACTTTGGACCCTGAAAGAACAATGCATATATTGTGAAACAAAGAAATCACAGTAAGGACTCATACTTTTCAAAATGAATTTCATTTATATTAATATACTCTGGGAAAGAAGAAGACAGCTCTTCAAAGGTAACCAGCTTTAATTTTTTTTATCAGAGGAATAGAAAAAGAAATTTGTTGAAGATGAAGTATATTAAAAAATGACCACATGTCATAGATACTTACCAGGGCTTACATGAAAGAGGTGGGGAAAATGTCAAAAATACATAAGATTCAGTGAGAAAATGAGCAGGTCTAACAGCCTTTGTGCAGTATGATGATGTCATTAGATCTGTCTCAAGATTTGATGTTGTTAGAATTTATAAGAAGAATCATAATGAAGGAAATAGGAGAGCAGCACCCTAAAGCTGAGGTTTTGCTATTTTTTTATGCTTAAGGACATCAGGCTGTATATCACAAAGGGTCATATTTAAAGTTTTACTTTCTGAGATTCCTATAAAAATAAGATCCTAGAATTTCTTTTATAGTTGCCATAGTTCTGGATTTACTATTCTGTTAGAATTCTTATATTTAAAGATTTGTTTAAAAGAGAAAAACTAGTTCATTTTAATAGGTCAGATTTCTTTATGGGGAAAAGTCAGACCCTAAATTCTACTCTGTGTATGTGTTCTCTAAATCAAATTAAAGTGGACATTATTTCTTTTCTAGTCAATAGTACAAAATGGGAAGCTAACTAGGCATACACAATTTACGGTGTTCATTAATCCAAAGCTTAAGTCACGATTTTGGTCTTGTTCTCTTAATTTCCACAAACCAGGTATCTTAAAAATATCCAACCTGTAAATATCCCACACACAAAAACAAACTACTCTACTCCCAAACCCCTTTATTCTCTTCAATTCATTTCAACCAAGCTGTCTTAGATTCACATCACCACCATGTGGCTAAGATAGGCAAACTGTTCCAGCATCTCTCTTCCGCCGTCTTCATCCTTTCACATGAAAAGGATGATGTACTTACTGTGTTAAGATTAAACATAAAAACTTATTGTATGTCTACTTATAAGTTTATCATACATATATCACAACTTAAATTCAATTATTTTTGCTCTCATTGCTCTGAGAATTTCAACTTCTCTGTTTCAGTCACCTAAACCATCTTTCCATTTATAATTGGTTATTATAATTTAAACTTTTCTTAAGTTCTTGGTCTTTCCTTCTGTGACAACATGAATATATTTCTAGAGGAATAATGGCCTTAATGATGGGAAAGAATAACTGAATAGAATGATGGAAGATGAAAACCAGCGAAGTTTGATTTCAGTCACTCTGATCTCTTTGACGCTTGATCACTTCTACCTTCAAAAACTCTTTTCTGTGGAATTATGTGTTCTCTAATCTCTGATGTTCCCTTTTCTGTCTATCTCCTCTTTCTCTTCCTTGCAGGTTTTCTCTTAAGGCTCTGCCATTAAAATGGGTGAAACTGGCTTCTTCAAATTGATCCAAACTCATAATCTCAAAGTATCCAAGTTAGGAGGAACCTCAGAGTAGACCAATCCATAGCTAAACCAGAATCCTCTATACATATTCCTGATATAGGATCATTTTCCCTTTGTCCATAACTCTAGTGATATTGAAAACACAATCTCTTGAGGCAACTTAGTGTACTTTTGAAATGTAAAAATTTTAAGGAAAATTTGTAAAAAAAATTTGTAATTTTGTAAATTGTTAGGAAAATTTTGTTTAATATCAAGCTTAAATCTACAATGTCTATTCATTTTGCCCAATACCTTATCCATATGATAGTCTTTTAAATACTTCAAAAGCTAATCAGATCTTCTCTAAACCTGTTATCAAGCTAAGCATATGATTCCTTCAGTTGATTATCAGTGGGCATAATCTTGAGAACTTTTACTCTCCTATTTGGCCAAAAAAAAAGTTGAACATCTCTGTCTTTTTTTCCTTTGTTTATTATCACTGTTGCATCTAGCAGCAAGTCTGTCCATTCTACATCCAAATTATCTCTATCTCTACAGGTCATTTTTATCTATAATGTATTATATGTACATCTACATTTCCTATCTATCTGTCATCTTACATTCAGATAGCTTTAAAAACTCTTTTGCTGTCCTTAATTTTCTTTACTAGCCCCCATATTATTCTGACCATTAATCCTTTTATTCTTATAGTATTGTTATGCTTTTAGTTTCATCTTTGTTATCTGACCTTTGCATATTGTTTAGTAAAGGAGCATATTTATCAATTGACACAAAAATTAAAAAATAATTTATTGTAATTTAATATAATTTCTCCTATCTGTGGAGATATACTTTAGATACAAATAGCTATCAGCAGAAGCTATAATTTTACTTTGAAATAATAATTTTCATCTTACTATCTCTATTTCCTTTGTTTTATGAATTTGAAAAAATGTCTAATGTCAACTGACAGAGCTTGGTTCTTTGAAGTGTTCTTAAATTTCTGTCATTCTAGTGTTAAAAATCTAAGCTGATTGATGAGATCCACATGAGTCTGTTCTCTACCTATTACCCATCCCTCAATTGCTTCTCTTGTGTTTTCAGAATTTCATTCTTGAGAACCCCTTTCCTCCTGGGCTGTATAGAATTTTAGTTCGCAAGTTGGTACCTACCTATGCTTTCTTTGAAAATAGCTAGACTTAAGGATAAACAGTTGAAGACTGATGTTTGCTGTATACTATTTTATAGACTGAGATTTTGCATTTTATTTGCATCATTTTAAGTAAAAAAGAAGAAAACGAAGATTGTGATAGATTTGCTGGGATTCCCTGAGTAGAAGAAATCTTAAAACAAGTGGCTTTGTTTATAAAAGAATAAAATTTGTGTATCAAAACCTTAAAAGGAGAAGGCAATCATAAGAGTTTATGTTTTGTTTCCTGTAAATGTTACAACTCAACTTTCTCTTTTTAGTAGTTTCAATTTTTTCATACTTGGAATAGAGTGCCTCAGCTACTTTGGAGTCATACAAGTACCAGAAAGGTCAGAGCACTTTTATTTTTAGTGAGGGAAAAATGTAGCTTGTTCCATTTTGCATTATTCAGAATAGGTAGCATGGATATGATCAACTTTCAAAGACTTTATCTATAGACTCAGACCTAATACAGAAAAATTCCTCCCAAATGAGACATTGAAGAGTTAACATCAGCTCATAATGATGCTGTGGCTCATTTTAAAAAAAAACTAACCAATCCAACCAACCCTTAGCTTCTGGCTTAGAATCAATACTAAGTATTAGGGTTAAGTGACTTGCCCAGGTTCACATAGCTAGGAAGTGTCTGAGGCTAAATTTGAACCCAGGATCTCCTGTCTCCAGGCACAGCTCTCTACTCATTGAGCCACTTAGCTGTGGAGATGATTACAGTTTATTTTCCAAAAATTTTGCAAAGGATGCAAAGATAAAAACATTTTGTGACTATTGTAAAAACATTCAGAATTTAAAGCCCCCTATAGTTCACTCTTAAGAATTTGCAAAGGCTTGTGCCAGAAAGGACTTCTCATCTCTCTAGTTCCACAAACGTAATGTATATTCAGTACCTACTATGTAAAAGGGACTGTACAGGCATTGGGAAACAAAAGACGTGACCCAGGTCTAGTCTTCAAGGAGTTTAAGTTTTGAAGCTCAAATGAAACAACATAGGGGTGGTGTCTCAAAACGATTTCACATTAATAGCTTAACATTTCACTAAGACTTTGAGGAAGACTTTTGTGAACTTTAAATATGTTAGTTATCATTTGTCGTCATCATCATCATGGTACAACATATACCCAAATGTGGATAAAATAAAGTAGAATTTAAATGGGGAAAAATCAAAACATAATGATCTCAGAATCATTTGAGGAGGAAGAAATTCTTTTTCATAGTTTTAGGAAGAAGGAGTTAGAAGTAGATTTTTGGTATTAGAATAGGAACATCTGATTACAGTTAGGGGAAAATAAACCCTAAAAATGTTAGAGTTCAGTTCTCTTTCGGAGGGCAAAGAGACACAGATAGTCCCTGAAAAAAACAAAAACAATAGAATTGACTGTCTTGCAGAAAGAAGCAACACTCATTATTAATTCTACTCCCTCTGCACCATCCCCAGTTGAATTTATGTAGATGTAACAATAGATTACTGCAGCTGTGCCCAAAGGTCTTCACTTTCTGACGAACAGATTGATGTGTCTCTGGCTATGGATATGTTCTATATCTCTTTCCTAGGGGTCTCTCTACCTACTGATTTGAATCATCAATTCACTGAATCCTAGTGTTATAAAGAATCTCTGGATCTTCTAGGACAACTCCCTCATTTTACAGATAGAAGGAAGGAGGCCCAGAGAGAGGAAGTTACTTACCCAGAGGCATTTGGTTGCAATTAATTATATTAATAGTCATGATTGGATCAGCTAATTTATTAGACAATAATTGCAAAGGAAAGCAGGCAAATAGATTATGAACTGTGCCACATCATCTTCCTGTCCTCTTTGGTGTTCTTGGACAGCTGCTCTGCTTTTGGTTCTTTCCCATTTAAAACATTTAAAGCTTAGATATTTCTCCCTTTCTTTCCTTTTTTGGTTTGTGTTACTTATTTCTTCTTTATTGTTCGGTATTGTCCATTCTCTGCTGCTTCTATGTGTAGCCCAACTTCTTCTTGATTGGCTAGGTTGTGACATCAAAGTTTGCTCAGCAAATCGCCTCTTCCCTTCTATTTATTTGCATACTAGAATCTTCTCAATTGCAGAAAAGGTACCAGATGGTGGGAGAGGTATAAACATAAAAAGAATTACACTTATCAACAGGTTTCTAGTTAGGGAATGATATTCTTCAGTATCAATGGAGAAATAGGAAATTATTTTTTTCAAGATGTTCATTCATTTTGAGACTATTTTTTCCCTCTGCACCCAAACTCAAAAAATATAAATATATATATATATATATATATATATATATATATATAAACACACATACTTATATATGGATATATATATCTAGAGGCCAATTATATTTATGCTTCATATTACGTTTGTTCTTTCTAGGCAGAGGGAACAACTCCAACCAGGATGTTATAGAAATCTTGCTTAAAATTTTCCCTGCTCCTCTCAGGAATTCAATAAATAGGTAGACAATGGTTTCTCCCTCAGAGTAGAGCCGCTGGCCTTAGCAGTGTTGCCAAGGCAGAGTTCTGTGGACATTGAGACAATTCTTAATGTAAAAAAGAAGATGACTATCGTGTCCACAGGGGAAAAAAATGGGAAAGAGAACTTTGGAGTCATTGGCTGGCCTTTCTGATACATTAAAAAATCGACTCCATCCATACACAAGTATTATATACATTTTCATGTATGTATTCTTTATATATAGATGCAGATATAATTGCTTCATGTTGTTCTTTTTATGGCAGTGGTTTATATAAAGAAAACAATGAAAAAAAAAGAGTGATTGTGTCCACTGTAGAGTCTTCTGATGCTCGCCCACATGCTCTTGGCGCTACAGCAATGCTCCCAACATCTGAATGGTTAAACTCCCATTTGACAGTGACCACAATGCCACAATCAAACTGAATAAATGCATTATTTCCTCACCTCTCCTTCAATTCCACCCAGACATGACCCTTAAATTACTCTGCTAACAAGAACTTTAAAGATAAATAAGGAAACCTCGGCACTAGAAGTCAAAGCTGTCAACCTATCCTGTTTAGGAGATCCTTAATAAAACCTTTATGTCAAGATTTGTGAAACATCTGACACCATCACTGGCCTGAAGTTGCAAACAAAGTATTAATCAGAGCAGCCCCACTGTGGCTTAATAATCTCAATGACAGACACTTCTTGGCAATCAAGGCCCCTCTGATGATAGTCTAATCAAACATTACAGATTTTATCTAACCACTGCTTTGGTGGAGTTTAACAGACAGCAGAAGTCAGACCCGAAGTGAACAGTATATTCCTTAGTGGCTTGAAAAAAAGCAAGGCAGGGCACAGGGCAGACGGGTTCCCGCTCTGAGCCCCGATGCCCAGTCCAGAGCCAACCCGAGGGGGCACAAGGGCAACTTTTGTTCGTCTCCGGATTCAGAAATCCGCTCGGTCCCACGAGCACGTTAAGAGAACTCCCTGGGAGAGGTCAGCCTCCTGGAGTCTGCAGTCTGCATTCCCCCCTCGGTGCGCAAAGGTGTGGGTATTAATTTGGTTAATTTCTAATGATCATCCATAATAACTTACAAAAGAGTTGGAATAATGAAACAATGTAAAAAAGAAACGCGGTTCCAAAAATAAGCCTTTCCAGGCCAGAAAATGTCTTAAAAATCTGCAGTATTTGGAGGTTTAATTAGTATATGGGGTCATTATGACATCTAGCTCATTTCATTACCCTACTAATGTATTATTAGTTGGCAGTTAAATACTGTCTACTGGGAACCGAGAGTTTTTCCCCTTGTCTTTCTGGTCATACTTATTGCCTAGCCCGACAGCTTACCTGTAGTGAGGAAGAAATGGAACACCAATTAGAAAGCTTTCAGCCCAGCACCCATGGAAAAGCCAAAAGCTGATAAAGGTCAGCGTGAAATTTGAATGACAGGGCTAAAGTCTTTTACTCATAATTTTGTGTTTGCAATAGAATTCAGAGCAATTCACAGCCTTAAAGGCCTTAAGTGAGAACAGCAATTAATTGTAATGAATAATCTGACAAATCTGGTTGACATATGGCTGCTAATGCCCTCCTTTCTAGTGGGAGCAGTGGAGGGATTAGATTAACTCAAATGAAATCTGGGACCGCCATGCCATCTGCATGTTCAGTAGGAAACGGTACACGTTAAATGGTGAGTGGGTAGATATCTGTCTTGTACTCATCTCTCTCTGAGCCCTTGGCAGATATGGGAATAGCAGTTTTATTACTGCACCAGCTGCCTGTCAATAGAGTAATACTGGAAAGGCATAGAGTACAACCTAGAAAGCTAATATACCAAGAAGCTGTTAAAAATTAACTAGATACAATTAACATATATTTCTAAATTCCTCTGTTTATACAATGCATATTTATATTTTGATTTGGGGTTCATCCTGTTGAATATTCACTAATTAAACAATATCATTTCCATCTGCAGTGTTTATAAGTTGTACTCAGAGACTTAAGGGGTGGGCAGGGACCACCTTTTGCAACATTGGGGCCACGGAGTAGAGCCAATTCTCAATTATCCATGATAATGAGGTTCAGGTAAAGAAAGACTAGCTGAATTCTATAGATAATCCCCAGCCCTCATTCAGCTGCAAGTTGCTGTTCTGCTCCTCGCAAGCCTTTTGCTTGTAGCTGCTGACATGTAGTGAAATGGATGGATTTATGATTTCTAGTATGGTGCATTAGAAAGTGAGCTGGAAAATACAGTGCCTAGCTCATGGCAGACTCTTAATAAATATTCACGGATTATTCGTTCCTTTAGAGGAGTTCAAATTCTGGTGCTGCCAATTCTGACCCGTATGACCTTGGGCAAGTCATTTAACTTCTCAATCAGGCAGCATCACTGAGGCATCAAGGCACAAGTGAGAAAAGAAGTGATGGTGTGGTGAGTCAAATTGCTGCCCCCCACCTTGACTACCACTTGCCATCAGACCCTGAAAGAAGCAACCACAACACCTGGAGTAAGCAGGGCTGACTATTGGCCCCCATTACTGTCCAGTCCCATGGTCAACATCCAGAGAATAATGGAGATGGAGATGCGACCCAGGCAATTGCTTCTGTGGGTACTGCTGCCCCTTGCTTCCTTAATAGCCCTGGCTACTGAAAACCCAGAAAAGAAAGTCCTTCCCACAAATATCCTTGGCACTGTCAACTGTTTCAGCACTAGAAAGATATGGCTTTATTAGTGGAAATAAGATTAAAGAAGATGCACTTCTATATGCTTTGCTGTTGTACCCAAAGGACCCTAAAGACTTTTAGCTGAATCCTTATATATTTCTTCTTTCTTATATATTTCTTATAGAACTCCTTGAGACCAGGGGACTATTTTCCTTTTCTGTTTGTGTACTCGGTGCTCAGCACGTTGCTTTACACATAGTAAACAGTGAATTCTTTTTCATTTAATCATTTATTCATTTTTTTTCTCTTTGTCTTAGCTCCTTCATCTGTAAAATCCATGGGGCTAGACCTTAGAGTCTTTTCCAACTTTGAATCAATGAGCCCATCAGCTTCTGCTTGGAGGTATTGGAAAAATAGAGGCTTGGTTGAAAAAAAGATAGAGGAAGAGAGAGGAGGAACAATCTAGACCATTTCCAAACTTTATAATACATCAAGGAATGATCAAGAATCCAGCATGTATTGGGAGAGAAACTTCAAAATGAGCCTGTCTCTTTCGTCTCCCTTTTAATACTTCCCATCTCAAAAAGTAATTCTTTCTTGCTCTTGCTGCCCCACTGGGTAAGGTTTACCTTTTCATTCAGCTGATTGCCTTGCATTATACTCCAAGACTAAACTTTTATTTGGACAAAAAGAAGTTCCCTTTGGACTGTCATTTCAACCCTTCTTTAACAGGCTTACTTCCTCTTGGGTACACAAGCTGCTTCTGTAGCTTTGTAGTCACAGGAGAATAGAGAAAAGGGGACATTAGCCCATTTCCTTCTCTTTATGGACTTTTCACTTGATAAAGTTAAATCGAGTATAATCAAAGGAACATAAATGATAAATTCTCTTGTCTGGCCTCCCCCTCCCCCACTCCATGTTCCCCGATCCTCTGCTTCTTTCACTTTTTCTGAGATATTTCTCCAATGTTGAATAGACTGTGAGTGACTTCTCCTTTCCCCCAAACTCTGAGTCATTTGGCATTTTATCCTCATTTTCACAGACAAGTCAAACTGAGGCAATAAGCAGATGAGTTAGTTCAATCTTTAACAACCAGCTAGTGGATGGCTTAACAACAATCTGGGCTCCAGTGGAATATGAGCTTTTGAAATCAGAAGACATTTTCTTTTTTCTTTTGTCTTTATCCCCAGCATCTAGCATAGAGCCTTGTATATAAGAGATGCTTGCTAAATAGAAGGAAGAATTCCATAATGGATAAAGAACTTCCTCACTTGCATTTTGGAAAAATAGATTCAATTATTGCCTCAAATACTTATTATCATAATGGAAAGACAGGGAAATTATTTTTTACTGATTTTGATAAGTTGTTATTATTATTATTTACAAAATTGAAATGCTGGATGCTTGGATTCTTTAAAACAGTTCCAGAGTGCTTCAAACATTAAACATTGTTTTATATATGTGTGTGTATGTATATTATATATGTATACATACATATATGTCTATATAGCTGTAATTTTTCAAAATGACTCAGTTTTTGAGTGTTATTGATAGAGAAGGTGCTTAGTCACAGTCTGGAGACTTTGGTGCTCACCTAATGGTAGAGTAGAGATGTTTCCCAGTGGAAATTGTGGAATTACTTCCTTTCTTTCCTGGTCTTTTCTACCAAAATGATAGAATATCTTGAAAAAATATGGTTATTATTGGTTTGCTCTTTAAATAAATTTTGAACTTCATAAAAATCAAACAACATGAACTTTCCACAAAATCACGAATCTTTATTATGTAGAGATGGTTTCTTTTGTACATATTAGAATATTTAAGAACTAAACACTCCAACATTTGTCTGTATCCCCTTCTAAAGTGCCTTCTGTTCCCTTCTGTATATTTTTAAATGTTCTGTTGATGCTACTTTCTTTTCTTCTGTATCTTTATCATTATACCTTCTTTTCTATTTCCCATCTCTCTTCATAGTCCTCCCCAGTAACAAATAATTATAATCGAGAAAGAAAAATTCATACTTTGGTTGTCTGAAAATGTTCTGCACCTCAAGTCCATCACTCCTTTGTTAAAAGATTGGAAGCATACCTCATCTATTTTCTGGAGTCATGTTTGTAATCAATCAGCCAATAGCCAATAATTAATATTTATTATTTTTACTATGTGCCAGACATTGTGCTAAGCATTGGGGATACAAATATAAAAAAAGAAAGACAGTCTCTATTCTCAAGTCAATCTAAAGAGGGAAAGGAAAATGCAAAAGGAATCTAAAAAAATAGATGGAGCTGGGGGAAAGAAAGCACTGGAAGTGGGGGCAAACTGGAGAAGTCTCAAGGTAGTATAGCTAGATGAGAAATGAAATATCTGAGCTGAGTTTTCTCCTTAAATGGAGGCTTAATATTTATGGCCCTCCCCCTTAATATCAGAAAGGGAGAGAGTAGTGATGAGGTAGATTCTCAAGGCTGATGAGATTTTGCAAAATGACAAAGCCAACAATATTTATTAAATCAGAATTCTTAGTCTTTCAGAGTTCTTTCTGTCTAAAATATTATAGTTGTTGTGTATAGTTTTCCTGGTTCTCATGTTGGGCTATATAAATTTATACAATTCTTCCCAGGTTTCTCTGATTTGTCCCTTTCTTCTCTTTTTATAACTTCTTTACTATACTATAACATTCATACAACCATTTATAGGTTCACTTTTCTAAGAGGAAAGTGTAATTATCACCTTCAATAAGCCTGAGTTAAAAAAAAATTTTTTTTTGAAGCTGGCTAGAGAGGAGGCAGGAGATGATGGATAGAATTGAGCTCAGACTCAGGATAAACAAGATTCCATTCCTATTTTTAATAGTTGTTCAACCTTCATCAAGTCTCTTTGTGTCTCAAGAAAATCTGTAGCACCACAATTTAGAGAATTTATATCTATAGAGCTACATATATATATAATAACATAATACACATATACAATTTATAAAATGGTTGCTAAATATATTGATGAGAGAATTTTTTCTCTTGGGAATTCTGCTCACTCATGAAATCATAGATGTAGATTAAAAAATGTTTCAATGTAGAGTTATAACTAAAAGGAACCATGGAGGTTCAAGTCTAACAAATCCAGCTTCCATAATTTACAAATGAGGAAAATGGATCGCATGCAGCCAGGTTAAAAGATTTGCCTGAAGTCACATAGCTAATAAATCAGAGGTAGAATCTGAACGCATCTCTTTTTTACTCTAAATCCAGTACCCTATATCAAGGTGCTCTATCTGACTTTCATGGATATATGCTAAAATTAACCCTCAGTGGGAGAGAATTTCAAACTAAAAAAATGTTAAATTTGTTCTTACATGTAATTGAGATAAAAAAAGAAAATATTCTAAAAAAAGAAAATATTTTCAGACTAAATAAATGAGTGCGGAGAGACAGAAGCAATGTAATCCAAAAACAAAAACAAAAACAGAAACAAAAACCCAAACGCAACAACAATATCAACCCTCACTGAGAAATCTTAATTTCTGATAATGAAATCATATGATCATTAAGTTGGAAGGGAAACTCCTACCCTGAGAGATTATTCAATCCAGTTCTCTGCCTTCAAATAGTGTTGTTCTTCCCATACTAGACTGTCTACCATGATAGACAGGACTATGTGCATTATATATATTTATATATATATGTATATTTTTTTCCCCTCTGCCTGGCATAGTGCATGTTTACTCAATTTCAGATGAATTGAGTGAATTCAATAAGAATTTTATGAAATGAAGGAGATTTTATAGCATTCCCCAGTGACTACCTCTAATGGACAGCAATCCTCACTGCTAAGGAATTTTAAGTTCTAAAGCAATGAATGACCTTATTGTTTTACATGTGGCAGAGATAAGAATGCTTCCTTTCTTTTTCTTTCTTTCTTTCTTTCTTTCTTTCTTTCTTTCTTTCTTTCTTTCTTTCTTTCTTTCTTTCTTTCTTTCTTTCTTTCTTTCTTTCTTCCTTCCTTTCTTTCTTTCCTTCTCTCTCTCTTTCTCTCTCTCTCTCAACATAACTGGTTTCTTTTGTAATCCTATATGTTTTATTTTATGCATTTAAAATTCTGAGGACAAGTCTGTAGGCTTCATCAGACTGTCAAAGGCATCCATTGTCTTTGGAATGGTAGACTTCACTTATTAAGTAACATGCATTTAGAGAATCCTTTGAAATTATATCAACTCTGACAACAAACATAGTCATTACCAAGTGTTGATAGCCGTTACTACTAATTTTGTATTTCTTTAGGTAAAAAATCTAAATTAAAGACCTCCTAAAAACCAAGTACTTAAATACTCATCATTCACTCAAACACTTTAGAATTTCCATTTTGGTAAAGATTGTTTTAGTTTAAGACAGAAAACTTCATAGTTATTTCATGTATAGTTATTTAAATAAATATAATATAAATAATAAACATAATTATTTCAAATAGTATATCATATGTATTCAGTCTTCTTAGAGGTAGTTGGGTGACCTAATAAGGAGTGTTCAACTTGGAGTCAAAGTGATCTAAGTTTGAATCCTGCTTTAGACATTTCATGGCCTTGGGCAACTAGTTAGCCTATCTCCTCTTCAGTAGAATGGAGCATAAGAGTACCCACCTCTAAGTTGTTATGAGGACCAAATGAGATAATAGATGGAAAGCATTTTGTAAACATTAAAGTATTCTTTAATACTAACTATTATTATTAGCTATTGTAGTATAATAGAGTGGTAGAGACTTTGGATGGTCTTATACAACTTTGCTCTTACTAGGCAGAGCATCCTTTGGTTGGAAAGTTGAGCATCTCTCTTTTTTCTATGAATTTCCACATAAGAAAATTCCACTCTGGTTACCTGTTCCAGTATGTAACAACTCTTACTGTCAAGGCTTCTTTGCACAAGTCACCCATTTAAATCTGGGATACTCTTTCCTCACATCTTTCTCTTAGAATTCTTAGGTCCTCTCAAGGATCAGCTCAAGACCCACCCATTATGAAGCCTTTCTTATTCGCCAACACTCTCACCCTTCCTCAGCTTCCAGTGTCCTCCTAGAAATTACCTTGTATAAATCATATGTTTACATATTGTTCCCCTTGATAGAATGTGAGTTGCTTGAGAGCAGAGATTGGTCTCAGCACATAGCACTATGTATGTCACATAGTTGGTGCTTAACATTTGATTATTGATTGATCGATTGGAAGGGACAGGGATTGATGGAGAAACAGAGAAATTGGGAAAATAGTGAACAAAGAAGGGAGGAGAGAGAATGAACAAAGAAAAGGATGTTAAAGGCAGAGTGTCTAAATGTCTCAGGAGTCACTAATTGGCATCAAAGCCATAGACTGCCTTCTTGGTTTAAAAATTCACGATTTAACCACAAGACATACATCAGCAAACAATGAGGTATATTTGGTAAATTTTTTGGGGAAAAAAAAGCACACCAGTGCAATTTATATTTTGATCATTGAGCTAAAACTGAGATATCTCAGAAAGTTCAGGCAAGAATTTCATTCCTTAATCTTGTTATAAAATGTTTCCCTTGTTTCTCCATTTATGTTGATCATATTTAGTAGGAACCAGGCACAAATAAGGTCTGACAGTTTAGTATTATCATGTTTTAAGTTTATGTACTGTGTTTAAAATTTTGTTTGGTTTTGTGATTTATTCATTATTATGTAGTTAATTATTTTAAAAATCCTTAATTTATGTCTTAGAATCTATACTAAGTTTTGATTTCAAGGCAGAAGAGTGATGAGGACTAGGCAATTGGAGTAAAGTGACTTGCCCAAGTCACTGTTTGACACACACTCGTCACACAATTAGGAAGTATCTACATCTAGATTTGAACCCAGGATTTTCATTCTCTAGATCTGATTTTCTAGTCACCCAGTCACTTAGATGCCCCTGGGTAGTTAACTATTAAGAATCTTAAAACATCACACATTTATTAATTTTCTTCTGCTCTTATGCCAGTTGAACATGATTTGTTGATATATTTTCAAGAATTTTCTTCAAAGCCTTTTTTCCATTCTCTTTTTGACTCTGGATTTTTCATTATCATTTTCTGGACAAATATGCTTTTAGAAAACACATTTTGCTTACTGCTCTTCATGATAAGGCATTATTCCAGGTGCTAGGAATGTAATCTCCCCTTTCAGGGAATTTAGAAATCATTAATTTGTTATCCTTCAGGCAGAAAAATCCCTCCATTAGCTCCAACCAAGAACCAACACTAGTTCACATTCTCCCCATTGTTGGAGAAATAGTATTACTAGCTATTTAGAACAGCCTTCAGGAGAAATCTCCTTTTTCCATTGTTTGGTATTTTAATATTCATCAGGAATGCAGCTCCAGGGAATAAAACCTATTTTTTCCCCTTAATTTAATCTCTAGGGAATAATGTAAAGCTCTTTTAATTTTCTATCAAGCACATATTTCTCCACACCTGACTTGAGCTACGGTACTTAGTTTTCTGGAACATTGGAACATTTCTGGAACATTCTGGAACATTTCTGGAACCTAACAAACATTGTTATGAAATTGGAACTGCAACTTCATTGTGGCTGTTGTGTTTTGGTATCATCCTTGGTTTTTAAAAATTGAATGATTGGGCTACTGTCTATACTCAATGCCTTCTCAACCTGATAGGATGTTCCAAAGCTTCTATCCCATGAAGAGCCTTTGATGCTTCAAGATTACCTGACATTAATAAAGAAACTTGCCCGTAATGATTGTTTTTTCTGATTTTCAGACTACTCTAGTTTGCCAAAATTTCTTCAAATCCTGATTGTATTTTCTAAGACACTGATCATTCACTTTCAGTTTGGTGTCATCTACAAGTGTCATCTATTCATGAACAACATTTCTTTTCCAATATCTAGGCTATTATTAAGTGACTCTGGTCCTAGAGTTTAATAATGAATGATTAGAGAATTGTAATTTCAGATAAGGTCACAGCATCATAGACTTAGAGGTGGAGGGTATATTGGAGGACATCGAATCCAATCTCCTTTTCCTACTGGTGAGGAAACTGATAATGGGGGAAGTGACTTGTCAAAGGTCATGCAAGTAGTGGCAGAAATCACATAGATAGTAAAAGCCAAGATTTGTACTCAGGTCTTTTGATTCCCGAGTCAATGTTCTTTCCACAGCACCATTTGCCTTGAGTGAGACACCATTTGTTATATTTCCCACATTCAGGGAGATTCCCGTACTCCTACCTCTCCCTGTGTCCAACCTTCTTCGTCTTTAGAGTTATGGGATCTATACAAATTTTATCTTTTCAAGTTCTTGGTGTTTGTTATGGAATCAAGTTTTGCAACTGTCTCAATGTCTCTATCTTTCTCCGGAGTCCCAAGATTTTGTTAATCTGTTATTAATTGTTGTTTATAATCAAAGCAATTCTAAATGTTAGTCAGGAATCTGTATTCCCTTGAGGATTTTTACAAGTAGATTTCAGGATTGATTATTGTTAATCACGTAGACTAAATTGAGAGAGTATTGCACTTCTTTTTATATTATGATAAGGAGATTCTTTAATAATTTTCAATTTATTATATTGATTTTACATTGATATGATATTACATATCAATAAATATTCAAATACATTTTAAAATTCAATACATTTCAAAATTTCCTCTGCGCCTCCCTGAGTTCTCAGAAAGGGGTAATGTTCTTATAAACTTTAGCCAGAAGAAAGGCATCAGGGCCTCCAGATTTGAATGTATTCAGCTCATTAAATTATACCTTCGCCCAGCCCCTCTTCTGTTTCCTGGCCTCCCATCTCTGTATATTTCCTGCCCCTGTTCTCTGTTCACTTTATTTGTAAAGAAGGAGGTGGAAGAAGCATTAAAGGCCTCTGTCTTATTGATGCCATCTATTATCAACCTGTCTTTTCCCATTTAATAACGGAGCCACGTTTTCCCTTCATTCATCCTCCCCATTCACCTCTTGAAACCTCCAACTTCATTTGACCCTGCTATAAAGCCCTCACAAGCAGCAAATGGTAGTTTGAAAGGCAAATGGTTCCTCCAATATTCTAATACATTTCAACTCTGTAGCTCCATGAGTAGTGACATTATAATAGAGACTTTAAAAATAAAGGTAAAGCAAACTGTGAATGCTAGAAGAATTTTTAATTTCATGAAACTCAGCAGGTGTCAGGAAGCATTTTTCCTTGTACATTTAGGCCTATCAATAGTCATTGTAACACTCAAGAATTTAATCTGCTATGGTAACTTTTTAGCCTGCTTGATTCCATCAGAGATATTCAAAATACTACAAATCTTATATTTAAAATTTAACTTATTTTTGACAACTACATTTTCTTATGTATATGTATTTGTTCTTGTTTTTGTCTATTTAGTCTCTTTGTTGTTTTAAGAATATGATATACTTCCCAGCTTAATAAGGTTTTTAAAAAATTCTGGGAGCATCTTATAAAGGGCATTTTTTTTCCTTGCTGACTATAATAAATTTATAAGACCAAGGAATTTATATCCTTTTATTTTAATAACTGTCACCTGGGTTAAAAATTATGCTTAGTTTAAAAATGCAAACAATACTACTACTTCTAAATTTATTTTGTTAATGAAGCCACTACATAAATTTAGCACATTTTTTTTTCTTTTATTAATTGCTCATACTGAAAAGGGCTAAATTCAGAATAACTCCCTGTTTCAAAGACCTAATTGCCAAGGACCTAGCCTTAATATTAACTAGGATAATTATCATGCAAAGCATACCCACCCAGAATGTTTGCATAGCTATCACAAGCGCTTTCATAAATGATGCTTTAATTAGTCTTAATTAGAATTTGTTTAAGTCAGCAGGGAATGCAGGGCCCGTGAAATGATGTATGTAATAAGCATCAGGCTCACTTTTTACTTGGGGAATAGAGCTGACAAAATCACATCACGTTAAATTGATTCAGTCAGAATTAAAATTCTTATGGTATTAATTAAATGGGGGATCTCATTAGCAGGCTGCAGGGTGACGGAGAGACTCTTTGGCGACCAGATGTGAAGGAAGCAACACTGAAGGGAAGAGCACCATTAGACCAAAAGTCATCCTGTCTTAGTCCTCGAAATAGTGACATTAGGCTTGGTACAAAGTTGTACAGCCTCTAATATTAAGATATCAGAAATATAGAGAAACATAGAGCTTTCTTTGTCTCTCTCTGTCTGTGTCTCCATTTGTGTCTCTGTCTCTGGATCAGCTAATTTGGCTTCTTCCAGCTTGAGTAACTCAGGAAAACATAATTCCTTGAAATTTGGGAACATCATTGCTCTCTGCCAAGCTGGCCCATAAATTTCAGAAAGCTAAAATATATTTGAAATATATGAGTGGGTCTTATCATATTAAAATAGAAAAAATATATATATAATATATACTCTACATATTATGTTTATATCTGTTTTGAATGTCCCCCAGGATCTATGTTCTCTTTAAAAAATAATTAATTTCCCAAAGAGCCCAACTTTTGGGACATGAATTCACTATTTGACAAAAACTGCTGGGAAATTTGGAAAACAATATGGGAGAGATTAGGTTTAGGATCAACATCTCACACCCTACACCAAGATAAATTCAGAATGGGTGAAGGACTTGAATATAAAGAGGGAAACTATAAACATGTTAAGTGAACACAGAATAGTTTACTTGTCAGATCTGTGGGAAAGGAAAGACTTTAAAACCAAGCAAGAGTTAGAGAAAATTACAAAATGTAAATTAAATGGTTTTGATTATATTAAACTAAAAAGTTTTTGTACAAACAAAAACAATGTAGTCAAAATCAGAAGGGAAACAACAAATTGGGAAAAAATCTTTATAATGAAAAACTCTGACAGGGGTCTAATTACTCAAATATACAAGGAGTTAAAGCAATTGTATAAAAAATCAAGCCATTCCCCAATTGATAAATGGGCAAGAGACATGAATAGGCAATTTTCAGGTAAAGAAATCAAAAGTATCAATAAGCACATGAGAAAGTGTTCCAAATCTCTAATAATTAGAGAAATGCAAATCAAAACAACTCTGAGGTATCACCTCACACCTAGCAGATTGGCTAAAATGAAAGAAGGGGAGAGTAATGAATGTTGGAGGGGATGTGGCAAAATTGGGACATTAATGCATTGCTGGTGGAGTTGTGAACTGATCCAGCCATTCTGGATGGAAATTTGGAATCATGCTCAAAGGGCTATAAAAGAATGCCTGCCCTTTGATCTGGCCATACCATTGCTGGGTTTGTACCCCAAAGAGATCATAGATAAACAGACTTGTACGAAAATATTTATAGCTGCGCTTTTTGTGGTGGCAACAAATTGGAAAAGGAGGGGATGTCCTTCAATTGGGGAATGGCTGAACAAACTGTGGTATATGCGGGTGATGGAATACTATTGTGCTAAAAGGAATAATAAACTGGAGAAGTTCCAGGCGAACTGGAGAGACCCCCAGGAAGTGATGCAGAGCGAAAGGAGCAGAGCCAGAACTCTATACACAGAGACTGATATACTGTGGTAAAATTGAATGTAATGGACCTCTGTACCAGCAGCAATACAATGACCCAGGACAATTCTGAGGGATTTATGGTAAAGACGCTACCCACATTCAGAGGAAGGACTGCAGGAGAGGAAACATATAAGAAAAACAACTGCTTGAACGCATGGGTCGGGGTGGACATGATTGAGGATGTGGACTCGAAACTACCACACCAATGCAACTACCAACAATTTGGAAATTGGTCTTGATCAAGGACACATGAGAAAACTAGTGGAAATGTGCATCGGCCATGGGTGGGGGGAGTGCGGGGGGCGAAGAGGAAAGTAGGAGCATGAATCATGTAACCATGTTAAAAATTAATATTAATAAATGTTAAAAAAATAATTAATTTTCTCCATTAACAGTCCCAGCTATCTCTCCTTCCCTCCCTTCTCCACAGTAGAGAAGGCATCATTTAACAAAAAAAGTATATGTATATATAAAACTATGTATTATTTATTTTTTAGAACCTTTACCTTTTATCTTAGAATCAATACTGCATATTGGTTCCAAGACAGAAGAGCAATAAGGACTAGGCAATGGGGGTTAAGTGACTTGCCCAGGGTCACATAGCTTGGAAGCCATCTGAGGCCAGATTCAAGCCCAGGATCTCCCCTATCTAGGCCTGGCTTTTAATCCATGGAGCCCTCATACTTATTTCCATTTATCAGTCCTTTTCCTGGAGGTGAACATACCCAAGACATTCTTCAAACAATATTTCTGTTACTCTATACAATGTTCTTTTGGTCCTTTTCATTTTATTCTTCATAATTTCATGTTGATCTTTCCAAGTTTTTCCAGAATTAAACTGTTTATCATTTCTCTTTTTAATATATATTTTTTATTTGAGCACTTTAAAAGGCACTTGACTTGCAATCTCTCTCATTCCTTTTGTTTTTTAAAAAAATTTTAGTCCCTTTTTCCCCTTTCCACACCATCGAAGGCATCATTTGATAAAATACAGGGATTACTGCTTTCATATTTCTGCTTCTCAGTTCTCTCACTGGAGGTGAATATTCACAAGTTAGTCTTCAAATAAGTCTGTAGCTATACATATATCTATCTATCTATCTATCTATCTATCTATCTATCTATCTATCTATCTATCTTTCTTTCTTTCTTTCTCTGGGTTCTATTAGTTTCACTCTTCATTATCTCATGTAGTTCTTTACAGGTTTTTAAAAAATTGCTAAGCTCATTATTTTTTTATTTATATTTTTCATTTTTTAGAAAAACTTTTTCCATGGTTATATGATTCACGTTCTTACTCTCTCTCCCCCCATCCCCCAAATCCTCAGTAGCTGACACACATTTCCACTGGTTTCTTCCTGTGTCATCGATCAAAACCTATTTCCATATTATTGATAATTGTTCTAGGGTGGTCATTAAGAGTCTACATCCTAATCTTGTTGGCATCAACCCATGTGTTCAAGCAGTTGCTTTTCTTCTGTGTTTCCACTCCTGTAGTTCTTCCTCTGAATGTGGGTATCGTTCTTTCTCATAATCATTTCTGCTTATTATTTATTATGGCACAAGAGTATTCTACCATAATCACAGACCACAACTTGTTCAGCCATTCTCCAATTGATGGACATCCCCTCAATTTCCAGTTCTTTGCTGTCCCCAAAGAGAGCTGCCATAAATATTTTAGAAGATTCTGGTTCTTTTTTCTTTTTTCCCCTGATCTATGCTGTCTTGAGAACTTTTAGAAATGGATTTTTGTGATTATTACATCATGTATGCAGAGTACATAGCCATATCTGTAACCATCATCTCTATCTCTATAGCTAACTAAAGAGCTAGCTACATAAATAGATTCTTAAACCTAGATAGATGCAGTGGGTCATGGTGTAGAAAAAGTCATTCTTGAAGTCAGGAATACTGGAGTTCAAATCCTGCCTCTGACATAGATTGACTTTGTGACCCTAGTCAAGTCACTTAACTTCTCAGATCTCTAGGTGCCATTCTTCATGGAGAGAATTTCCTCATCTAAGAGTTCCCTTGACCAATAAGATTATAGACCCAATCTCTATCCCTATTCTGTACACTTTTATTATAACGCTAAGGATGGTGTGGTACAATGGACAAAGAGCTGGGTTTTATTGGGAAAGACCTGGGTTCAAAATGTACTCCATACACATAATCACTGCTCTGTGTCCTGTGGGTTCTGGGACCCATTGGCAAGTTATTTAACTTCTCTAGGACTAGAAGTTAGAGAGGAATTGCCATTAGCACGGAGAGAAGGAGAAACTCACTAGGAATACTTACACTGAAAAAGTCCCACACATTTAGCTTCCTTACTGTCTGACATCCTCCCCCTAACATCCTCAAATTATAAGACATTTTATTTATATATAAATAGAGATAAATATACATGGTTATCAATATATTCATGTATTGTACATAGGTAAGTATATATATTATATATGTATATAATACATACACACACTACTTTTTTCCACTTAATTTTGGATTTATTCTCAAAGGTAATAATTTCCTTCTGAATCTCAGTAGATTTTTTTTTCCTTAAGGGACTCTGTGGTATCAGGAGGGAAAGCTAAGCTACTGTCTAAGAAAAATCATTTCAATGGGCATTTATTTACTTACACATCCAGACAATCAGAGGATTTTTCTTCACTACCTGTGAACGGTGTCAAGTATACTTTTTTGCTGTTTATAAAACAGATCTCCCTTTGCAAGTCTAGTCATGAATAGATGATATTTAACTCCAATTAGCATATGTTTTGTGAATGGCAAGGGGCACATGTTGCTCTGTATTCATTTTTTTGGATAGGTATTAAGAATTTAGGGCTTTGGTTTCACTCCTTACAATCAAACATTTAAAAAAAAAAACCTTTACCTTCTGTCTTAGTATTAATTCTAAGGCAAAAGAAGGGTAAAGGTTAGGCAACTGGCATTAAGTGACTTGCTCAGGGTCACATAACTAGGAGGTGTCTGAAGCCAAATTTGAACCCAGGACTTCCCAACCTTAGATTTGTCACTCTGTCTACTATGCTACTTAGCTGCCCCATAATCTGACATTTATAAAACATGATTGTCTTTCTTATATGTCCTATAATTTAAAAAAATCTTTACTTCAAACTCAATGCTCAAAGACATGGAGTTAGACAGCTAATATATTTATATACACACATATATATAATCATATATAAGAAATAATTCATTTAAATATATATTTAATCATATATAAGAAATCATTCATTTAAATATATATTTAGTCATATATAAGAAATAACTCATTAAAAAAAAACCCTTGCCTTCTGCCTTAGAATCAGATTCTAAGGCAGAAGAGTGGTAAGGGCTAGACATTGGGGTTAACGTTAAGTGACTTGCCCAGGGTCACACAGGTAGGAAGTGTCTGAGGTCAGATTTGAACCTAGAACCTCCCAGCTGTAGGCCTGGCTCTCNAGATTTGTCACTCTGTCTACTATGCTACTTAGCTGCCCCATAATCTGACATTTATAAAACATGATTGTCTTTCTTATATGTCCTATAATTTAAAAAAATCTTTACTTCAAACTCAATGCTCAAAGACATGGAGTTAGACAGCTAATATATTTATATACACACATATATATAATCATATATAAGAAATAATTCATTTAAATATATATTTAATCATATATAAGAAATCATTCATTTAAATATATATTTAGTCATATATAAGAAATAACTCATTAAAAAAAAACCCTTGCCTTCTGCCTTAGAATCAGATTCTAAGGCAGAAGAGTGGTAAGGGCTAGACATTGGGGTTAACGTTAAGTGACTTGCCCAGGGTCACACAGGTAGGAAGTGTCTGAGGTCAGATTTGAACCTAGAACCTCCCAGCTGTAGGCCTGGCTCTCAATTCACTGAGCCACCCAGCTGCCCTCAATAATTCATTTTTAAAAAAGTTTTACCTTCTGTCTTAGTATTAATTCTAAGTCAGGAAGTGGTAAGGGCTAGACAATTGGAGTTAAATGACTTGAGGTGTCAGGCCAGCTTTGAACCCATGACCTCCAGATTCAAGGCTTGGTTCTCTATCTACTGTGCTGCCTAGCTGCCTCAAGAAGAAATATTTAATTATATTCAGAGTAACACTCAAGTTTAGTGATCTTAAATCTAAATTCAAAACAGTTGGTCTATAAATAATTATTAAGCATTTTCATTTACTAAGTGCTAAGTATTGGGGCTAAAAAGAAATGCAAAAAGATCATTCCTGTCCTTGAGGAGTTCACAGTCCAAGGCAGAAGAGAACATGCAGACAATTATGCACATATAAGATACACATGGCATAAATTGAAGCTAATAGGCAGTGACGATATTAGCATTAAGAGGGACCAGAAAAAGCTTCCAATAGAGGGTTGGGTTTTTGTGGGGACTTGAAGGAAGTCAGGGAATGGAGATGAGGATGGAGAGTATTCCAGGTATGCCAGATAGGCAGAGAGAATAGCAAAGAAATACAAAGAATGCTATATTGGTTGTGAAGTAGAGAGTTGACAGAAGTTTCTTATAGTTACAGGCTATATAGATTTAACCAATGTAACAAAATAAATTTTCAGCATTCATCAAATACTAAAACTTTTCCTTCTTGAAAAATGTTTTACTCCTACTTTAAATCAAAGAGAAAATACTTGCATGCCCTATTTATAAGGGAAATGTTTTCCTGGCTCTCTAACCACACCAAGCATGATATGACGTATTGATGCTCCACTCCCAAGGCATCCTGAGTTTTTGTTACCAAGAAGCTATGCCCACAAACTCAGCTTCCTTTCCCTTCTATTATTTTTATTTTCCTGAGGAAATTTTCATGTTGTGCTTTCTTCTTATTCTGGTCTATTTTTTTTTTATCACAAGAAGGAGGCATCAAGAATCAGAAAGTTCAACCTGGTTTGTGAAAGACAGATTTAGACAGCCCCACTTGGAACCTTTGAAATGTTTTCTGTATTTTGTATTTTGACTGACTGGCCATTCTGGTCCTTTCTGACAGGTCGCTAGGGGTATAAGGAAGACAGAACAACAACGACCAGTCACTCACCTCCTGAGAACTTAAAAAAAAAGAGTCAAAACACATTATGCTGATGCCTTTTAAGAATGAGGTAATAAATGAAAATAGCATTCTGCAGTCATTTCCCTTTCTGATAATATTTTAGGAAAGAGAGAAATTGGTATAACACAGGGTCCCTTCTTTAAGAAAAACAAAAGAAAAAGTTAAGAGTTCATGGGGAGTTAATCCCAGTGGCTATTATGCAGGGCAAACAATATAGAAAAGGACTCTATTTTAGCATTTAAAAACCCAAAGTCAAGAGGCTGATTCTGATTGTGTACCTCCACAGTGCTCTGTGACATACAGCCAGGAAATTAATAATCAGCCTGGTGGCCCAGTCTTTTTTTTTCTTTTTAATATATCAGCAATAGAATAAACAGACATGTTGGGATATCTGAAAAGTGCCCATTTGAAAATAAATGCTGCACTGGAATCTATGAATTCATTCAGGGTCTCTTTCAATACTACTCCATTTAAGTGTCATCCAGAAGCCTTTAAAAAACATATGGCCAAGGTGACAATCCCAGCTCATTGCCATGGACCAGTCACAAGTAAAGGAAAAGAGAGGGGAAAAGGGGGGAAAAACAAAACAAAACAAAGCTTCTCACCATACCCAGGGGATAGGCTCTCTCATGACTGGTTTTCTTCCTGCATAAAACATATTTACTTTATAACCAAGCCTAGAGCCAGCTCCTTGTATTCCTGGCCCATTGCAATAGAAAAGACTCAGCTGAAACTTATTGCAGTCTAAGGAAGCACAGAAAAGATGTGACATAAACACTCAGATAAAAAATAATAATAGATAGGACCTCCCTGAAAGGCTCAGGATACATGCTATGATACGTGGTTTAGATCCAGGCTAGGAATGAGGTCCAATAGCCAATAAGCCATAAATTAACATCATCATCCACGAATGGGGTAAATGTAAACTTCAAATGTCTTCTTTGGCCATAAGAACTAGTTTTTTTTTGAATGAACAATCAGCATATGTTTGACCTCATCAAGAGCTGAGAAGAGAAACACAAATGTCACTGAAGGATGGGTCTAATTTCATGAAGAGAGATTAACCCTCACAACAGAACACATCAATATTAAAAACAATCACAACAAACTGACTTCTTTGATCTCTTTGGCAGCAATCTGAAGATTGATAAAAGAAGTACAGGTATTTACAATGAGTTTCCCTAACACATGCCCTCCTTCGTAACCCACCCCCCATCTCATTGATGGATACTCTTGATGACAAAGGAGGAATAAGGGTAGGAGGGAGTGGGAGAAAAGCAGGACATTTTCTTTTTATGGATCCTCATAACCTCAGTGAGAATGTTGTCATATATCACTCTGAAAACCAGAAAGAGACCCTGTTGACTCAGATTTAGTATGGAGATTCTGAAGAATATGTGTTGTATGGACTAGGGGACATACAGGAGAGTGTGTCTCCACAGATCCTAATTATAGTAGGAGATTTTTGATATCAGTTTCTATTAATCATGTTAGAATCACAAAATCACTGACTTTCAGAATTCAAAAGGAACTTAGAACTTTGCTAAAATAATCTGTACCTGAACAGAAATTTTCTCTACAACATCTCCATCAAGTGGTCATTCAGTCTCTGCTTGCAAAGCCTCCAGCAATGGAATCTCACTACTCACAATCCATTCTTCTCTTGGACAGCTCTACTAGGCATTCTTAGATTTCTGATTTAATACTTTTGTCAGGAGCAACTAAGAATAGGATTTTAGAGAAGGCATAGTGATTTTCCTTAGAAGAAATAATTCTGGTCAAGGCAAATCAACAAATATAGATTAAACACATTGGATGTTTAAGACACTTTGCTAAGCCTGAGAGCTACAAAGAGGCAAAGACAAACTCAAAAACAAAATATATACAGGATAAATCAGGGAAAATCAGCAAAAGGAAGACTCTAGTATTGAGGGGGAGTAGGAAAGGCTTTTTATAGAAGCTGAGATTTTAACTAAGACTTGAAGGAAAACAGAAAAACTGAAGGTAGAGACAAGTAATGAGAAAATTCAATACATGCAAGGCAGCCAGTGAAAATATCCCGAGTCAAGAGATGGAGGAATAGCAAAGAGGCCAGTGTCACTGGATTATAGAGCATGAAAGAATGGGGTGTATGTGATTGAGGAGCATAGTAGAAGAAGACTGGAAAAATAAGAAAGAGTCAGGTCATGAAGGGTTTTAAAAGCTAAACATGGGATTTTATATTTGATCTTGAAGTTTATCAAATGGAAAGGTGGTTAGGTCAGATTTGTGTTTTAGGAAAAACAATGAACCAGAGTGTGAAGAAACTTGAAGCAGGGAGACCAAAGAGAAAGCAGCTATTGCCACAGAGCATGTGTGAGGTGATGAGGGACTGCACCAGGGTGATAGCAGTGTCAGAAAAGAAAAAGGAGTATATAGGAGAGATATCAGGAAGTTCAGCATCTGGGTGGCACAGTGGATAGAGATCCTGGAGTCAGAAATACTCATCTTTATGAGTTCAAATCTGGCTTTAGACATTTATTAGCAGTATGGTCCTGGGTAAGTTGCTCAACCCTGGTCCATGAGGGATGTAACTGGGAATGAATGATTTAATGCACTGATGAAGGTAGCTATTCATATTGTTTTTTCAAAGACATGAAGAAGACTCTATCTATCACCATACTGCCCCCAGATGGTGTAGATGCCTTCTGAAGAGGTATGATAAAAAGCTGGATCTGTGACTTCATTGGTATAAGAAGCTTTTGATTAGGAGACTGTTATCCGTAATTGCCATCACCCTTATCTTGCAGTTTAAGAGAGCTCCTCAAGAAATTAAGGGACTTGTCAAGGTCACATAAACCTTATAAATAATATAATATATAAAAATATAATATAACTTCAACTTGGACCTTCTTGACTTTGAGGTTAGCCAACTCCTGATTTACTCTACCAGGATTCCTTTGATATGTGGCAATATTAAATGCACACTAAGATGTAAATAGTTCCATATTTGTATTGATGATCTTACAATTTTTCCTTTTGTGAGTTTGATAGCATGTTAGTGGAAATTTGGAATCCTTGGTTTTAATATCAAGATCCATGATATAAATTTCCTGTGGATGCTTAGGGGACTTGAGAACTACATTTCCCATGATTCCTCTTACATAGCAAGTATGATTACATAGACGGAGGTATAAGACTCCTGATGTGATTGGGAGACGCTCTCTTTCGTAGGAAGCAGTGAGGTGGGCAGGAGGTATTGGCCGGGCATTTGAATTAGATCTTAGCAGGCACGTGGCCTTCTTAATTACCAATATGCCTTTAAATAAACTATTAATACTTTTGAATATATTCATCTATATCAATATTATTTGTAACAATAAGGAAATCAGGTTTTGTTAGGTGAATGGGGAGAGGAGACAAAATTAGTGAGTGAATATTTGAAAAAGCATATGAGTTGGAAGAAAGGGAGGTAGATGACATCTATGACAAATGATCTACTTTATAAGTTTGCCAAAAGTAGCTGTGGTAAGAGCACCAGAGATAATTATAAAATAAATTGCAGGAAACTGATATCTTCCAGTCTTTTTATACAACCCAACAAATGAAATATGTTCCTTGCGCCATTTAGAGTAACCTCATTATGAGATATTTTTTGGAAAATTGTAGTCAGGTCATATTTCCTCTTGAATGCTTTTGTTAGCATCACCTATATTACCCATCAAGGGACATACTAATTTCTGAATTCTTTTGTTTAGAAAGCAAGGAAGTAAAAAGAAATACCTAAAATTATGAATTTTTAAACTATGGCAAATAGGGGTAGGAAGAGTTATTGGGAATTTGAAATTTTACTGCCTTGTCACTTACTTTCCACCAATGGGACAGGATCAGTTTAATTGTGTTTATACAGTAGGTTGACTGATTTGGCAAGAAACCAAACAATAAGTCCAGGAAAGATGAGAAAATGATGAGTGCAATAAAAGCATAGCTTTTACCGAGTAAGTATATATAGGAGTAGAAATATATATATATAGGAGTAGAAATCCTTATCTTCTATTTCTTCCAAACAGGTGGTCATGCACTTGACCTATGAAATAACAGTTAAAAGCATGACATCACAAAGGAAAATTTTCACTGATTCATGCTGCTCAGAGAACTCAGTTTTCAGTATTGAGCAGCTTCCAAAAGTCCCCCAAAGCTTTTCATTTTAACTGTTGTATAGAATGTTGTATGTATGACATCTACAAAGAGCATAAGAGGACCCGGAAACAACCCTATTGTTTGTTTACCTAAAGCACACCGATATTTAAAATAACAAATGGAAAAGGAGGATTTCTGATTATTTTGAAACAGGGTACATTTAACTTGTGGTTCTTTTGGACCTCAGATGTGCTTTGAACCTGCAGCTTAGTCAGGCTCCAAAGAGAACCAGACATTGACATGATTAAGAATGTCAACAGCAGGGACTGGAGAGAGGCTGGAATGAAAACTTTAAGGGCTATCAAGCCCCCTTTCTTTAGGTATAAGTTGGTCTCCAGCTGTGATCAGAAATTTTCCCCAGTGGTGTAGTACTGCCTAATTAGCTGCATTAGGGAAGATTCAGCCTTTCTCAGAGCACTGGCCACAGTTGGAGACAGGAAACTTACCTACTTCACTGGTAAAGCTGTAACACTTAATTAATTAATGGTTGCAGTGTATTTGTGATCTTGGGATAAAGGTGCTCTAGGAGTGCCAAGAATTGTTATATCATTGCCAGTCATTACTGGGTTAGGATGGGACAGTGGTGTGCTCCAGGTGTTTTCACTAAGTTAGGATAACAAAAGATTTCTGCTCAAAGGCAGAATGATAGCTTAAATTACACTTAAAGGTTCCTTCTCTTCTGAGGTCTCTGAATATTTTAAGTTTTCTTCTCTTCCTAAGCTTCTATGAAACTTGGTTTTGTCTTGTGAACTGTCCCAAACATTTGTTATCAAAACTGATGCTTGTGTGGTGGAAGGGAAGCTTTATGATATATTCACTTACTTTTATTGTTGAAATATCCATTATTATATTCTTAAAAGGACTGAAAGATGGGCCCAATACTCCTAACACAATAATCAAAAAGACCCTTGAAATCAGAGCCCAAAGAAAATGGAGGAAAGTCTAGTGGAAATCAGTGGATAGTTCTAAATTATTTCAATATTTTAATGGATCTGTGGTCTAATTGATGTGGATATTCTTTCATTAATGCAACTTCTCAGGCCATCACCATCTTCTCATCTCATGTGGCCTCTTGTCTACATCCTTCCACAGATTTTTCAGGGAAGATTGACCCCATGTGTTTTAGGCCTTTTCCCCCCTATCCCACAACCTATGAAGATTTGTCTAAGCTGAGAATATGCTGCCTCTCTTTTGGGTTTGGTGAGACAGGCAAATAGCAGAGGAAATCTTAAGACAGAGTAAAATGAAAATGCGTGAAGGTGACTGACGCATCTCAAGCTGATACTCTAGGTTAGTGACAAATCCAGGATGAGAAATGAAGCCCATGAAATCCTTAGTCATTAGAAAACCTCAGGGAGAGGTTCAGGGCAATGTAGGCAGGAGAGTGAGTATAAGAAAGCTGAGAGGAGTGAGATATAAAAAGCAGAGTCACCAAATCTCATGCCAGAAATACCCAGTGATTATTCAGAAAAAAATAGTTAAAAAGGCTAAGTAAGAATTCTTTTTTTCTTTTCTCTAACTCTGTTCTACCCTATTCCAACATCTTCCTACACAAACACATGCAACCATACACAAAAAGAGAAATCTCAATGTCTTGTGCAAAACTTCGTTCCTTTCCTACCTCTTTATTTACTGTCTCCCTTTCACCAGTTTCACATGGGAAATCCTGTTTACATTGGGTTGTTTGAATGGGTGTGCCACTTCAACTACTTGGAAAAGATTTAGCAGATGTGGAAGCCCTGAGTTCTTTGATCTGTAGCATGACACTCAGTTGTAAAATATTCCACAGAAGACTGTACAAAATCATATATAGTGCAAGGAAAGCATTTATTTAAGTGGCAAAAGCAAACCACTTTTCACTTTAACATTCTTCATTTTAGTGAGTATGTTGAGGGAGAAAGTGCTTGAATAAAAAGCCTTCCAGTGTTTATCTATTAACTAGAGGGTTCAGCCCATAGGAGGGATATTTGTGTCAAATAAGATAAAATAATATTCAATAGGAGGCTAACAGAATATCTAAAGTGCGGGTTCTTAACCTGAGGACCACTTAAAATATGTTTTGATATCATTGATCAGTATTTTGATATAATTTTTATATGATTGATTTACTTGGTAATCATCTGTATTTTATTTTATGCAATTAAAATGTAGTTCAACAAGGAGTCCATAGTATGCTCTAGACTGCCAAAGGGGCCCATGACACGAAAAAAAGGTTAAAAATCGTGATCCATCCACCTCCAGAATACTAGTGATGGAATAAGACTTTCTTGGTACTTTTGAGAGTTGTTTGACATCATCAGTTTTTTAAGTCCCTGTAAAAAGTAGCATTCAAAGTCATTGTTTCCTAGTCTTCATAAGCAAGTACCTTGGAAGATTTCATTGTGTGATTATTTGTTTTTTCAATGGTTAACAAAAGGAGATTTAGTTAGACATAGGAAGAAAAGGATATTCATCAATGGTAGGCATTGAGGATGCCTCAAGTTGATTCAGTTGAAAGAAGCTCTCTTGCTTGAGTTTCTTATCATGATCTATCAGCCAACACTCAAAGAGCATGCCTACAACTTCTCAAGACTGTTTTGTACTCGGGTGAGAAGGAAATTATGTAAATAGTTTGAGTTTTCAGTTCCCTAAGTCAATCAAGTCTTTAAATTTTTTTAATTAATTTAAATTAAATTTTTTAATTTTGAAAAATTTATTTAATTAATGAATTTCGGATATTTTTCCATGGTTACAAGATTCATGTTCTCTTCTTCCCCTCCCTCCACCCTCTTCCCTTAGCCGATGTGCAATTCCACTGGTTTTACATGTGTAAATCAAGATCAAGACCTATTTCCATACTATTGATATTTGTGCTAGGGTGATCATTTAGAATCAATATCCCCAATTATTTCCCCATCAACCCATGTTATAAAGCAGTTGTTTTTCTTCTATGTTTCCACTCCCAGAGTTCTTCCTCTGAATGTGGATAGTGTTCTTTCTCAAAAGCCCCTCCAAGTCGTCCTGGGTCATTGCATTGCTGCTAGTAGAGAAGTCCCTTACACTGGATTGTGCCACAGTGTATCAGCCTCAGTGTATAAGGTTCTCCTGGTTCTGCTCCATTCTTTCTGCATCAATTCCTGGAGGTCATTCCAGTTCACATGAAATTCCTCCAATTCATTATTCCTTTGAGCACAATAATATTGCATCATCAATAAATACCACAATTTATTCAGCCATTTCCCAATTGAAGGGCATCCCCTAATTTTCCAGTGTTTTGCCACCACCAAAATTGTGGGTAAAAATATTTTTGTACAAGTCTTTTTCCCTATGATCTCTTTGGGATACAAACCCTATAGTGGTATGGCTGGGTCAAAAGGTAGACAGTCTTTTAAAGCCCTTTGAGTATAATTCCAAATTGCCATTCAGAATTGTTGGATCAATTCACATCTCCACCAACAATGCAACTAAAGTCCCAATTTTGCTACATTCCCTCCAACATTCATTACTCTCCCCTGATATCATTTTAACCACTCTGCTAGGTGTGAGGTGGTACCTCAGAGTTGTTTTGATTTGCATTTCTC
The DNA here is from genome assembly GCF_016433145.1 of Gracilinanus agilis. Taxonomy (NCBI): domain Eukaryota; kingdom Metazoa; phylum Chordata; class Mammalia; order Didelphimorphia; family Didelphidae; genus Gracilinanus; species Gracilinanus agilis. Next base: position 269,884,692 of record NC_058132.1, on the reverse strand, counting down.
TAATTATAAGAGATTGAGATTTAGAATACTTTTTCATCTGCTTATTGATAGTTTTATTTTAACTTTAAATTTTTTTCCAGATTACACATTGATACAATTTTTAACATTTATTTTTTGTAATTTTGTAAACCATTTTCTCTTCTTCCCTCTGACTCCCCTCCCCAATAATTCAGGTAATGCGACAGATTTTATATATATATATATATATGTTATCATATAGTACATATTTTGTGTTTGTCATATTGTAAAATAAGACACACATTGCTTATACTAGAGAAAAATTGGAGGAAATAACAGTGAAGAATGACGTATTTCAACCTGCATTTAGATTCTATCTATTCCTTTTAGGGCAGTAATATTGGTTTCATATGGGTTTGTATAGATGGAGATTTTGAACCTTGGACTGCATCCCCCATAAGTCCCTTAGTTTTCCAAAAATTCCTTTTAATTTCTCCTGGGCCTCCACGTTTGTGTGGTCACATTTGTGTGGTCATGTTTGTATATAGTTTGCTGTAATTCCTTCCTCTTCCTCTTTTGCTCTTGGGAGCAGGCTGGTTAGTACCTTATTAGTTAGCTTTTTATGTTAATTTGTTATTAATAAAATTTTATAAAAATATAATATTTAGTTATTGAATATTACTTTTAATCTCCACAGGTTACATTTCTATTATGAAAAAGTAGTGACATGAGTCACTGAATAATTCCAAATAAGTTTTGTATTTATGCAACAAACACAAAATCATCAATCTGGCTCTGTCCTCCAGAAGCATACATTCTAAAAAAGGATTGGTATAATGTTATCAGGTAAATATATGTATGACAAATTTCAGAGGGAAAGAACAGTAAAACCTAATGGGATTGAGAAAGGGTTCAAGTGGGAGGTGCTCCATGAACTGATCCTTGTAGGAAGCTTAGGATTCTAAGAGCCTAGGAGGTTAAGTTTGAAGCCTAAGGGGCCTCTCAAGCACTGTGACAGCCTCTACAAAGGCACAGAAAGAGGGTTTTGCAATGTGCTTAGTAAATTAAATATGTAAAAAAATATATATGTATATATATATATATGTATATACACACACATACATTAAAAGAACATGGTCTTTAACCTTAAGGAGATTATGTGCTTTCAAAGCACACAATTCATGCTAAATTTCATCTATCCTCTTCTATTTATGTTTTCTCTTATGTTACTTAGGGTGTATGTCTATATTTTGTTCATTACGAAAAAATGTATAAAATATTTATATGTAATATACATTATGTATTTTGAGTATATATATATGTATATGCACACACATATGTCTCTCTGGCCCAGCTAGAATCCAGAAAATGGTCCCCACATCTTGAATGAAGCATATATTTGGAGGTCATATTGAAAGCTTTGCAATGGGCAGAGTTTGTTCAGTCAGGCTCTTCTATGTAGAAAATAAAAGTTGCCAAGCAAAGAAAGGAAAACACCAACATACTCGACCAACCTAGATTCCTGGGGGTATCCTCAAATCCTTCCAGACTAATTAATTAACCTGACCCTCTTGTTCCTCGTGCCCATAGCCTGAAAATATTTGGGACTGAACCAAGTAATGGCTCATCAGCATTCAGTGTTACTGCCAATGCGTGTTAAGGGAAAAAAAATACAGGAACATAAGGCATGGAGATTAAAAAGTAAGTCAGACCAGAAAAAAAAAAAAAAACCCGAACTCATATTCATGTCTGTGGCAGAAACCCATTAAGTGCTCTTAAAACTAGGCAAAAACCAACCATCAGCTGAATGTTCAGTGTACTCACTTGCCATCCTGTTGGGTGAAGAAAATCTAGGGCTGAATGGCTTGAGTTGAGGAGAATGGGACAAGAGGACAATTTGAAAGAATGCATGAGAAGGGAGAGGAGCCTCTAATCCTTAAAAGAATGATCACTGGGACTGTTTAGTCAGAATAAAAATACTCCATTGATTGGATGAAAGAAGTACACCCTCTCTTGCCAATGTTTGACAGGTCTGCACATAATAATCATGGAAGATAACTATATATTTACTCCATAATGATAGGCAATAGCTGGCTTGACTGAGATCTATATCTACACCAAATCAGCAGTAGATATTATTTGCCTAATAATATGAGCAAGACGCTGTTTTACCACATATCCTCTGGTAATTGTCTCATTGTTCTTAACCCCTTCCCAATGGAACATTAAGACTCTGCCCTTGGGACCTCTCTGGCCTCTGATAAGTGGCCTATTACTAAACCTTGCACAGAATTCTGGGTCACTTGCCAATCACCATTTTGAAGTCCTGATGTTGTATATGCATTTTTGCCCTGTTTCTCTAGTCCCCCAATTTTTTCTTAAAATATGTGATGAAATTCTTATCTGAGAGAGTAGGGGAGGGGGAACCATGGAAGGTTTAAGGAGTGATGAAAAGAGTCTCAGGAAAGAGTGGGATAGTGAGTTAATAAGGGAAATCTCTGTCTCTGACTCTGTCTGTCTGTTTGTCTCTCTATATGTATGTAGAAACCAGTTCAACTTCTCCTTTTGGAGAAGACAATATAGAGTTGAAATGGTTTGACAAAGGGTCAAGATGGGGAACAGAAGAGATACTAGCTAGTTAAAGCCTGAGAGAGAAATGAGAAGTTGAGGGGATGGAGGTCACAGTGAGTATGAAGAATTGGGTTTAGGAAGGGAAGACAGAGAAAGAGGCATAAAACCAAAGGATTATAGCCAGATAATGGGATTTTGGAATTATTGAAAATGGTGGTGGCATATTTATGGACGATGGCAGGATCAAGGGCATGATTATCTTTGTTGTATGTGGCTGAGGTAGAGTATGGTAGTAAGGCCATGAGAAGTAAATATATTGAAGAATTGTGTTAAGAGTATTTGGGAGAGTAAATAAGTTTGTTGAAATCCCCTAGTATGAAGGCAGATTTTGGAGAGGAGAAAAAGTCATTATGAGCCAAAAAATTAATACGGAAGGAAAGGGAATTATCTTAAGATCTATAAATAATAGTTACCAGGATTTTGAGTAGGTGGCAGATATGAATTGTATGAATAGTAAAGGAGGAGAAGTTACTGAGTAATAGAGGTAGGAGGAGAAACTGGAAATGGGAAAGGAGAGCAAAGAATATTCTAACTTCCTGCTTTGACCAGTGGCTAAGTAAAGAGAATGAATAATGGTGTACCAGTACTGGAAAGTACGTGCAAGGAAGCTATGTCACTATGTCCTCAGAGGGTTTCAGTGATTACCTATAAGGTAACAGGAATGGAGGGAAAAGTTCAGAGGAAACTTGCTTGCCTGTGGATCAGGCATTCCAAAGGGCACAGTGGAAGGGCTGAGGGGAGTTAGGAAGAAATTTAGGGATTGAAGGGTTAAGGGGATGGCATCAGGGAATCAGGTGGTAAGGGGTGAGGAACTGGGATTGGCTTATGGTCTTCAGCAGTACAGACTCATTGGGAGGTAGTTTTAAGGGTGTTCACCTTTGAGTGGAGAGCATCACTCTTATACCCTCAAAGGAAAGGTATAGCTGGAGATGGGAGGCATGAGACGGAATGTAAGATTGCTCTTCTCTCCACTGGAGATTTCCACATCCCAGATGGATGATTGGGTTGGTAGCAGGAGGTAGAAAATGCCTTATTCTGAGACAGAAGGAAGGGGTACATAAAGTAGCATGTTAAGTGTCAAATTAAGAGTATATCTATTATAGTCCATAATGAAAACATGAGTTCAGAGGGAGAGAACACTGAGGGCTGAGGAGGCATTTGTGTGCCTGAGAACTGGGGTTTCTATATGACTCTTTATTAGACAATTTGAGTTTTTATTATGACAGCTTAATTTATTAAAAAATAAATATGCCAAGGTGAGAATCTCATAGTATATTCATATACAATTATTTTTAAATGTCCCTTTTTGTCTTATTTCCCCTACTTTCAATATATTACACCCTAAGCAACATGGAAAGAATGAAAGATCACTGGTTTTGGAGTCAAGAGGACTCATGTTTCTATCCCATCTCTTTGATTTCTTGGGGAAATACCTTCACTCTCAGGACCTCCATTTTCTTAACTGCAAAATGAGGGGATTGAATTAGTAATCAAGATCCTTTCCAACCCTAAACCTGTGATGAATTACTCGCCTTGTTTAACCTGAGTCTTCACTCAGTGATCAAGGAAGGCTCATGGAGATAGGCTCAAGGCAGGACAATTTAGACAGGGTTCAAGAGGAGGGTGTAAAGTCAGAATTCCAGGAAGAGAAAAAAAAACCAACACCCCTTTAAAAAATGAACTGGTTCTTTTCACTGATTTTGAAGACTAAGCATTACTGCTCCCAGTTTACAAAAGTAGCTATCTGTCTTGGGCCATGCCTCTATGAATAAAGGTTAAACTAGATATCATCAAGCCCAATTGAATGTAAACTGGACTCACCTCTTTGGATATAGCTGGTTGTTCCTTCAGGCACATTGCTTAGTTTTTAGAAATCACCCAAATTCCATTTTAAAAGCCTAGAAAGCCCTTACTAGACAGATAACATTTGGTTAACATTGTGTTCACTGAACCTTTCAGGTAATCTAGCCTGTGTTGGCCTATATCACATCCTTACCAACCTAATAGGAAAAGATCTTAACGAAGCAACAGCTTCAATATGAAAAATATCTGAAATTAAAAAAAACACACACATTAAATGAGGATATTCTTACAGAAATTGTCTCATCCCTAACTCTCCCTGATTATTCTGACAAATTATGAAATATCACTATTTCTTCCCTACCTTCACTACCTCTCCCCTCAAAATAATGTAATATTTAAGTGTATAGGGATTCAGTAAAGTATGAAGGAGCCACAGTTATTTCCTTACTTTTCTCATACTTCTTTTAGGCAGTTACTTTTTTTTGTTAAAACAGACATTTTATTGATATGTTTTGCCTTTATATTAGTCTTCCTCCAACCAGAATGACTTCCCTCCTTGTAAAACAACAATTAAAGCAAAATATTTGATACAGAAACCTTACCTGAAAAAAATATTACTCTTTTAAAATAATTCCACACTTTTTCCACTATGAGGAGGATGGGAATAAGGCACTGGGTGATAGGAAGTAAGAAATGGAGTTTGGATGATGACCTACAGGAGTTCAGAATCCCTGGAATAGAATATAATCAGGTATCAAAATGTTCATCATGGAGGACCAGATGCCACTCTTCTTCTCAGTGGAGGATGAAGATAAAGAGGATACTCTTATTATCTCTATTTTTGTAGATGAGGACAATGAGGCTTAGGGAGGCTAAATGGCTTACTTTTTCAATTAACCGTTAATCAAAAGATACCAGATTTGAGTTTAGTTGTCCCTTGACTCTTGGTCTAGCTTTCTTTTCACTATTACTTGCTGACTCTATAGTTTCTAGGAGGGTAGTCATGGTGGTCATAGTAATTATATCTTAGATTTCCATAATGGAAGTGGGAAATTTTTCTTATTCAAAAAAGAATGAGATGAAGTACTTGCCCTTAGAGAACTTGCAATCTACCTGAGGAGATGATACATATGCTTGTAAGTAAAAATGCTGTATAGTGATGTAAACTTGGCTATGCCTATGAGGCAGATTTATAAAATATGGCTTGCCTTCATGATAATTCTACCCTGAAAAAGCTGGTTATTAATTATCTAGTGTGTATGCACCTAGTTAAAGAGCAAAACTCTCCATTAATGGACTAAGGGTAAGAATATCCTGGTGGTAGGAAGGGTCTCTTCTCTCTCTCTCCTGAGTCTCATTGGGTCTTCTTGCTGAAAACAAAGTTACCCTAAACAATATAAGAACAGGCTGATCACAGGTATTTATATGAAATAATATTAGATCAATATTTTTAAAATATGCAATTAATCAGAAGTAAGGCATTCTTTCTTTCCAAAAGGCCCACTATTTCAGGAAGGCTTCAGGCATGCTTTACTTTTTGGTCATCATCTCACCAACCATCTTGCTGTACCATCTTTCCACTTCTAAATACTCTGAAAAAATGATCCAATCAACTCTTCAAGCATTCCTTCCCAGTGTGTGGTCTCTCCCAATAAAAAACCTTCTTAATGGTGAACGCCATCTTTATTTTTGTATTTTTATCCCTAATGTTTAAGCAAATAGTAGATATTTAACAAATGTCTTTTCATCCTTTCATTTATTCATTCAGTGGGGATCAAAGTTCTTCATTATTTTTCTTTTGCAGATTAAAATACATTCCTGTGTTTTTCTTCAGATTATTTGTAATTGATATTATAAAGCTTTTTTTAATGGTTCAATGATTTTATTTTTTTAACATTTCATAATATTTATTTTTTAGAGAAGTTAACATGGTTACATTATAAAGCTTTTATAGAAATTTATCAAAGCAATCACTGAAGGCACAGATTGACTCAGTCAATCAAAGGCTCAAACTAGATGTGAACAAATGTCTAATCAGTTTAGGATGAGTAAAGTATTTTGATCATTGGGTAAAGATAAATAATTCTGTCCAGAATATGTTTTGTTACTGGCTGAAAGAATCAGACACACTTCTAGACCAACATATAATACACCAATGAAAGACAGGTATAGGATTCCATTAAGGGACCATCTCTTGGGGGCAAGGAGAGAGTCATTCCTATGTGGAACTTTATAGGAATTCTAAGAAAGGAGAAAAGGACTTCTAGTAACCCAGAGCTGTAAGTTTATTTTTGGGCTACATACACCAAGTTTGAGACTATTTTCCTTTAGAATCTTACATGTGAAATGGGTTAGCAAAGTTTGGGAAGATTCTATAGTTTGGGAAGATTCTATATATACTTGTTCTTCCCATATCTTCTTAGTAAATAACCATTGAAAAATCTTATTAACTCTGATAATCAATGAGGTGCACAATATTGGGGGGCTCATGAGAAATAGTAATAAGCCCCTTAGGTTTGCTACTAGAACCCTGAGGAAAGTTAGTAGTCAACTGCTCTCTGGTACCCTAAGGGACAAAATAAATGGGAGTTGGGAAAGTATTAGTGGTTGAATGCTACAGATAACTTTATAAGAGACATTGAAAAGGAATAATGCTAAAAGATCATGGCTATGGTCAGCTTCCTGTTATCTAAAGATGAATATCCATTCTGTAAATTAGGGATAACAGGACATAGGGATAGGAGTGAAGAAGGAAGTTCTAGGTACCCAGTATTACTCTATTATTAAAGATTTGTCTCTTTCACTCTATTGTTCCCTACATCTCCAGTTACCTGGTGTAAAGGAATAACCCTATCTAAAGCTGCAAAGGAAAATACTTAAAAAAAACCTTATCAAAAATATTCTTCATTTCATGGAAGTATCAAAAGAAGAGAAAGATAGTGAAAAAGAGGGATGAAGGGAGAGAGCAAGCTTTGCTTAGATCATAAAGCAACTAAGAAGCAATGTTATCTCACACCAGTAAAGAATTTAAAAGGGAGGTAGGGTTGAGAAGATAACAACTAGCTGAATTGGATAACTAAAAAAAACAAACAACAAATACCTTTTTCCATTAGCTTTTCAAAGAATGATTTTATCCTTTTGTTGCAATAATGATTTCAAATGGATATAAAGAAAAATGTATAGTGAAGTCAAATGGAAGTGGAATGGGGTTCCCAGGAGATTTAGTTTTAAGGAGAAACATCTTATTGAGAAGAAACTTAATTTCCAGGAACTTGGGCAACCAGGTGCTGAACATTTCTTCCTGATGCAGAGACCCTTTACGAAGTCCTTTATATGTGTGCAAACTACTAAGTAAAAAGGAAAATTTTTTTTCCAGTTTTGGTTTCGAGGACTTTACATGCCTAGTTGTTTTTAATTGAACATTGCCACCTGTTCTTTCCCCTTGAAAATAAATACTATGCACACATATTTTCTTCAAAGTTATGGAATTGTAAAGATTCTTACATGTCTAAAAAAATCTTCAAATGGAGAAATCATTTTTTTCAGAAGTTCAGAAAGTTGGCAATGGCCAACTCCTTGGCCAAAACACTAGGAAATTGCATTGTTTCATTTATTAATGAAAAATATAGGTCATTTATTCAACCCTTACTAATCGCTAAGTGCTGTAATGAGAGCTTTTTGATTGATACTGTTCAGAACAAAGGTATACCATAGCAAGTTACTTAGCATTAAAATTTCTTAAATTGAATTTAACAAACACTTATTTAATGCCTACTATGTGCAAAACACAGTGTTAAGACCTGGAAAAGAAAGACAAAAATGAAACAGTTTCTGCTTTCAAGGAGTTTATTGTCCCTTGATAATAATATATTTTCTTTGCAAAATCATTGCATTTTAGGTGGGGTGTATTTTGGTCTGAACTTTCTCCACTGATGGAGACTATAACTTGTTTGCAACTTCTGCTCTTATCAGATTATCTAAGATCTGGAGTAGTTATTTGATTTTCTAAGGGTCACATAGATAAGTAAACGTCAGAAACAGGGTTTGAACCCTGGTCTTCCTGACTCCAAGACCTCATGCAGGATGCTATATTACCTCTTGTAGGATTGTTAAAAGATCAGCTCTTTTTAGAATATGATAAAATTCTACAAATATAAAATAATAGTAATGCTTTATTTCAAGAGGCAAATAATAGAGGAGAAATTAGTTTATCATATTGAATGAGTAGGAAGTTAATTTTTCATCAGTGTGCAAAATATCACAGAACTACTCAAGTGCTCGGAATATTTTCTTCACACACGTATCATTTGGCTTGCCAGTACTGGTTCTTCCTTCGCTTTTCTTCCCTCATCCCCTCTCACCACCCTCCTCATTTGTCACTCTCTTTTGGTCTTGCCAGAACAGATAGTATGACAAAGAATTGCTAATGAGGCCTCCTGTTAGTCTATGAAAACATTAGTAGCGCTAAAAAGATGGAGAAAAACTTTTCCAAGTGTGGGCAATGCTTCCGCTTCACACATATTTTAAGAACACCCAAATCAAATACTGTTTTTCTTACCTAGTCCAAACCTACTAAAACATCCACTATTCCTACTGTTTTATACATTTATTCATGGCCTATCTATATTCTCCTCTATAACCAACCTCTTTCTTCATGTTTTCAATTTTATAATATGGCTTATGTGAAAATTGCTGGATAAATTATTCAATTTTTTTCTATTATCAACTTCATCCACATTAAAACTGATAAACAATCTCTGTAAATATGTTGGTAATAATTTAAATTTGTCTTCTCTTATGTGTCTGTCTTGGTGTCTGCCCACCTTCCGTTTCCCCATTCATTCTGTGCCAGCCTCAAATGCTGGGTTTCTGTTTGTTTCATAAGTGGATGGAAACGCTAAACTGTACTCACTTTTAATTTAGTGTTGGTAAGTATGGATAATTAATTGCTCCTTAATCACAAATCCACAAAACTTAATTGCCAACTACAAATAACTATGTTAATGCTATGGATTAAATATAAATCCACAAACCAAGGAAATTCTGAATTGACACCCAAATCCAGATGGACATGACCAACCTCTGGTTGCTAATAAATGACACACAAGATCACGTTTTTTTGGTCAAGAGTTTTCATCAAGATTTTTTTTCATTTCTACTTAAAGCAGGGTGAATTTGTATGTACTTTGGGGAATTCCCTTCTTGTAGTATATGGGATTTCCTCCCTGGACTGACCTTTGTGTTTGTGAGTTTATGTGTCTCCCTCTGGGTCTGCCCATTCAAGATTGTGTAGGGGAGATGGACCTTGCTGAGTTCCCAGGAGAGAAAGGACCTCTTGTTACGGACCTCACAGGTCTGGGCTCACAGGTAACAAGATGGAACTAGGATACTAGCCTGGGTCATCCGATTACTAGAAGCTCTAGCTGCTGATTAGTTGTTCTAATTGCTAGGCGCTGTAGCTACAGAACTGATCCTAGGTTGGGCTAATTAGATTCTTTTACAAAAGTGGCTCTTAGACTCTGGCTATTTTTATATTCAAGTAATGACAACTAATGAAGAATATGGCACTTTTACCTAATGTATCACCTTTCTTGGATCACTCAGAGCTACCTATATGAATGACATATTTGAGGAGAATTCCTGATGAATAATATCAATCCTTTATTTTCCTGTAGGTGTTGAAACCATGAGAAGATAGTATCATAGAATCTGGAATCTAATATTTGGAAGACATTTTAAAGGGACCAGAATCATAGGATATAGGAAAGAAACAATCTTAGACATTATCTAATTCAAACTCTGTTTTATAGAGGAAAAAAAGTGAAGTTTAGAGAAATTATAACTTGTCCAAGTTTATCCTTGTAAATAGCAGAGTTGGAATTTGAACCTAAGCCTTCTGGTCCCAAAGTCAATACTTTTCACTACACCATCTTGTGTTTTGCTTTGGATTTTTTATGTTATGAAGCCTATCTTCTTTTAAACTTAAGATAAATTTGTTTTTTCCCAGGCCTTTATTTTGTTTCCCTCTCATGCTTTTCCTCAAACATTGGAAAAAGAAAACCCTTGCAAAAATATGTATGGTCAAATGAAAATAAATACCTTATTGACAATATCCAAAAATATAAGTCTCCTTCTGCAACTTTAAGAAATAGGTAGCATCCTTACTCATTGGTTTTCTGGAATAATGTTCGATGCACTGATCATTATTCTTACATCTTTAAAAGTTATTTGCCTTTACAGTATTGTTATTATGTAAATTGTTGTTCTGGTTCCACTAACTTCATTTTGCATCGGTTCATAGAAGTCTTCCCAGGTTTCCCTAAAGTCATCTTTTTCACTTTTCACTGTTTATATTCCATTAAATTTATATTAATATATTGCAGTTTGTTCATATAGTCTCCCAGTTAATCCCAGACACCATAGTTTTCTATTTTTTGACATTACAAAAAATGTTAGTATAAATATTTTTGTACATATGGGTCATTTTTGTCTTGCTTTCATCTTTTTGGGGCTATAAGCTTAACAGTAATATGACAAAGGGAAAGGATATAAAGAAAGGATATTAGGACTGATTTAGGCTTAATTGAAAACTGCCTCTCAAGAAGGTTAAACAATTTCACAGCTTCATTAACAGGACATGGAGATACCCTCAAGTCTTCTAACATTGATCCTTCTTTTCTTTTTTATCATTTTACCAATCTGATGGGTAAAGGGTAGAATTTCAGAATCACATTTCTCTAATTACTGATGATTAGGAATATTTTTTCACATAACTATGCATAGCTTGGATTTCTTCCTTTAAAACTGCCTAACTACCTGTTCATATATCATGAGTATTGATCAGTTCTGGAAAGGCTCTTATTGTTATAAATTTGAATCAGTCCCTTATGGACCTTGGAAATTTCACGTTTATCAGAGAAACATAGGCAGTATAAATCCTTAAAGAATTGTCACCTAATCTTTCGCTTGAACATCTGCAATGAGAGAGAACACAACCTTTTATGAAGCAGATTATTCTGTATTATTGGGATTGTTTTCTCAAATTGAGATGAAATCTGCTTCCTTCATAAAATAACGTGACTTTCACAAAACAGACTAGGCAAATTCTCCAAAAGCCAGGTCATTAGGCACGGGTGATAGGACCAGTGCTACTACACTCTCTAAGCTGCAATAGAGATGGTAGTGGAAAATGAAAGATTTTTCTAAAATATGCCCTTATATCTATGTTTATAAATTGATCATCGTGTCCTTTTAGAGGAAGTAGGTGTAGGTCCCAAAACTGATTGGAATGCCAGCTTTGTCCCATCCTTTCTGTGTACCCATGAACCAAGTTCTCTGAGCTCCACTTTCCTTGTTTACAACATGGGTTTCTTAGAACAATGAAAGGTTACATGATTTGCCCAAGGTAGTGTAGGTAGGATATGTCAAAGGGATTACTTGAATTTATGCCTCTAAATTCTAAAGATAATTCCTGATCCATTCAAATTTATCATTATTATTTATTATTATTTCCAATATTATGAACAGTTCTGATAAATGCATTCTTTTTTTTTTACCTCTTATCTTCTGTCTTAGTATCAATCCTAAAACAGAAGAGTGACAAGGGCTAGGCAATTGGGTTAAATGACTTGACCAGGTCACATAGCCAGGAAGTGTCTGAGGACAATTTTGAACCTTTCTCCAGGTCTAATTCTCTATTCACCGAGCCATTTAGGTGCCCCATAAATGCAGTTTCCACTTGGGTGAGCTTTTCTTGGAATTGCCTAAATGATGATTGAGCTAATACTCCACTGGACCCAAAGAGCAAATATACTCTTTCAGAGAAGCAGAATCTGTAACTTTTGTTTGGAGACATAACCATTCTCTAATGTCTATAAGAGTCTACACAGTTATGCCATACTCATCATGGAGTAACTCACAACCTGCCACTTCTTATTGATGAAATGTTTACTTTAAAAATCAATATAGAAAATCAAATCATTCTGTAAGAACTCTGATGCAGCTAACAATTTTACTTCTGGTGGTCCCTTAGAGTCAAAGAATCCCATTCTCTTACATTATTAATAAAAAAACAAAGTCTATCATTTGCCATAAAAATGGTTAGACCCGACTTCTTTCTAAGATTTAATGAAGGCATTTGTAGTGATTAGTTAATTACTTACAAAGTTCCATATAGATGAAAAGTGCTAAATGAAGTCCAAATTCATATTTCTCAATGGTTATAAGTTAGTTTCCCCAAATCTTATCCTATTTCTCATGCTTGATACATAAGCAGGACAGGAGAAAAACAAATCCACCATAGGAATCTTTCAGGGAATTTACCAAAAGTGTTAGGTTGGGGAAAAAATGTACTGGTTCCATTAAACGTGTTAGTCCCAGTTACTTTTAGGCTGTGACAATATGGTAGAGCACATAGAGAATGGCACCTGGCCCCCAAGAATTCTGTATGCTGGTCCCATCAGGACCACTGAGTGGAGGATCTTATGTCATGTCTCTGCATGCCAGCTTTCTTGTTCAGGAAAAAGGGAATGGATACGGCAATGAGAGATGAGTGCCTTCCTCACCAGGAGACTTTTAGAAAAAGGATATTGCAGGCAATTTCTACACAAAACTAATAACTAATATATTATGAAGCTAAAGAAATATTTCAGATGTCTGCTAGCCTTGGAAGGCCTATTGTTTTGCTTCTTTTGCATTTCTTTCTCCCACACTAAGGATAGTGCCCAGCACACAGTAGGTCCTTAATGAGTGCTTGATGATTGAGTGATCATTTCTGAACTGCAGTGCTTGCTGTCTCTAGGCATTGACTGTGTGCTTAGTCCTACTGAAATAAAGAGTGCTGTTTGTGAAGTCAAAGGATCTAGGCTTGAATTTCTGGCTTTCTTGCTTACTACGTGTGCTATCCTTATTAAATAGCCTAACTTCTTTAGGCCTCGGTTTCCTCATCTGCAGTATTAAGAGATTGAACTCACTTCTGAGGTTCCTTCCAGCCATAAATCAGTAATTAATAATTAATTTTGTGTCTATATGAGAGGGCAGCTAGATGGCACAGTAGATAGAGTGCCAGGGCTGGAGTCAGAAAGAGCTGATTTCAAATGCAGCCTCAGACACTAACTACCTGTTTGGCCTTAGGAAAGTCATTTAACCTTGTTTGCCTCAGTTTCCTCATTTGTAAAATGAGCTAGGGAAGAAAATGGCAAACCACTTTGCCAAGAAAACCCCAATTGAGTTATAAGGACTTAGAAACAACTGAAAAACAACTAAAAAGGTCTATATGAAAGGGTAACTTGGTCATGGAAGGGTCATCAAGATTGAAGACTTTGGGTGTGACTCACAGAACATCTATTACGGAGCAAATTTCCACTTCCTTATTTGTAAAGTTGAGTTAGTAGTTCTTAGTCCTACTTCCTAGGGTTGCTATATTGATTTGTTGAAAATGGACATCATAGTTTTTATTTATACAAGACATTATGGTTAAAAATGTTATTAATAGAGTTTATTTTCAGGTATCTCAGTCCCTTTCTCCTCATATAAAGCATCACCCAGCAAACAGATATGTATATATAAATTAGGTCTTTCATGTTTCCATTTTTTAATTCATTCCCTGAAAGTGAACACTCATAAGCTATTCTTCAAATATGAAATCTGTAGCTGTATGTAATGTTCTCTTGGTTTTATTCATTTCACTCTTCTCATATAGTTTTTTCAAAGTTTTAAAAAATTAATCTGCTTATCATTTCTTATGGCACAGTACTATTCCATCACAATCACATACCATAATTTGTTTAGCCATTCTCCAAATGATGGACATCCCTTTGATTTTCAGTTCTTTGCCACCACAAAGAGAGTTAAAAATAAATATTTCATAAAATAAAGGTTCTTTTTCTTTTCCCCTTATCTCCTTGGAAAACAGACCCAGCAGTGGTATTTCTAGGTGTAAAGGTATGCATAGTTTTATAACTATCTGTGTGGAATTACAAATTGCTCTCCAAAATCACTGGATCAGGTCACAGTTTCACCAATGATGTAGTAGTGTCTCCATTTTTCCTTTTTTGTAATTTTAGCTAAGCTGATAGGTATGAGATGATACCTCAGAATTGTTTTGCTTTGCAATTTTTCATAAACCTATGTATACTTTTGATTTCCTCATATTAAAACAATCTGCTCATATATTTTGGCCATTCATCAATCAGAAGACTACTTTTATTCTTATAATTTTGACAAAAATTCTCTATACATTTTAGATATGAGACCTCTATCAAAGAAATGGTCTATGAAAAGTTTCCACCAATGTTCTCCTCCCCTTCTAATCGTGGCAAGGCATTTTAAAAAAAAATTTTTAAACCCTTAACTTCTGTGCATTGACTCATAGGTGGATGAGTGGTAAGGATAGGCAATGGGGGTCAAGTGACTTGCCCAGGGTCACACAGCTGGGAAGTGTCTGAGGCCGGATTTGAACCTAGGACCTCCCGTCTCTAGGCCTGGCTCTCAATCCACTGAGCTACCCAGCTGCCACTGTGGCAAGGCATTTTTTAATGAAATTTTTGCATTTGTCATTCATTATTTCACTTGAGGTTCACAAAAACCTGAGACATAAATATTACAGATATTATCATCCCTAATTTGCAAAGGAGAGAACTGAGGTTCAAAATGATGAGAAAGAATTGCTCTTGATCACACAAATGAATGTGGGATTTAGGATTTGAACCCTGGTCTTCCTGATTTGAAATCTATTCTTTTCTAGTGGCAAGTGAAGCTTCATGACATATAGTGCCTTCCTTTTGAGACTATAACTTAATACTTATACTATATTATGTAGTATTATATTATATAATATATTATTAAAAAGGTATATGTTTATATCATAATTATAATAAATTTATATAAATAAGTATAATATAGATATATGTATAATATAATACAATGTATATTTTATTGTTAAATAAAATATTTATAAATGTTATAAAAATATAATCTACTGTTAATTTTATTGTTCAAACTAACTACAATTTACCAGTCAACCAAAACAATCAATGATTGTATCAATACAATAACAGTTACAGAATGTTTTAAGAGATTTGTGGGGAAAGAGAGGAAGGAAGAGCAGGAACAAGCATTTATTGAGCTCCAACTATGGGCCAAGTAAGGTGCTAAGTGTAATATTAATATTATATCATTTGATCATCTGGGGAAGAAAAGAAGAAGGGGAGAAATTTCATACAAAAATATAGAGTTAGAAAAAATATGTAGTGTTAAAAAGAACAAATAACTTCCTCAGGGCAATTCAAACTTTTTAGCTATCCTGTAACAAGGCTATGAGGATTATAAAGGACTTAAAGACTATATTCCATCAATTTCTTTCTGAGAAGAAAGACAGCCTGGTTGTACCATTTGGCTTCTATTTATGGAAGCAACATTCAAAACAAGTACCATCATGCTGCTTTTTCATTTTCTTAATTCAACTTCTGGAGACAGTGGTTATTGGATTTTTGTTTTGTTTTTGACCAGAGCTGTGTTGTTGAAAGGATAGAACTCCCACTATGGAAATTTCTTCCTGTGGACCAGAGCAGTAATTCCTCTGTCTTACTGTCTTAGAGAGTTAATTGCCAAGGATGAGAAGATGCTATCAGTCAGTGAAAGTCAAGAAGGATTTATTAAATCTTTACTATACACCAGGCATCTTATCAAGCACTGGGGATAAAAATAAAGGGGAAGAGAGACGCTTTCCTCAAACAGTGCCCATTCTAATGGGGACAAGAAGTAGGATGAACACAGTTAGATGGAGCCATACTGGACCTGATATCAAGAAGACTTGAGTTCAAACTGAACCTAGATGGATGACATGTTCAAGTCACTGAAGCCTGTTTTCTTGAATGTGAAATAGAGATAATAATAGCACAGGGTTGTAGTGAGAATGAAATGAGATGCTATTTGTAAAGCATTTAGCATGGTGCCTAGAACAGAGTGGGCACTCATTGAGTGCTTATTCCCTTCCTAACTCAGTCAACAATTATTTATTAAGCTCTCAATACGTGCCAGGCATTGTACTAAGTCCTAGAAATGCATATAAAGGCAAAAACAATCAATGCACTAAAGGAGCTCACAGTCAAAGTGAGGAGACAACATGTAAACAGCTCTATAGGCAAGAAATACACATATCCATACAAAAACAGATAGATGGAGATTTTTAATATATATGTATAAAAATATACATACAAATAAATTAGAGGTGCTAGTGCCTTCCTTTTGAGACTATAACTTAATACATATAATATATTATGTAGTATATTGTTTAAAAGTTATGATATATTTATATTATAATTATGATAAACTTTATAATTATAATATAGACATAATATGTACAATATAATATAATAAATATTTTATTATTAAAAGATTAATTCTATATTAATGCTTATAACTATATTATATTCTACATAATAAATATTATTACATATTATATATATTATATATGTTGAATTGCAGATAGTCTCAGAGGGAAGATACTAGCATTAAAGAGTACCCGGAGAGACTTTTTGTCAAAGGTAGGATTTTAGCTGACACTTGAAGGAAGTAAAAAAAGTCAGGAGGAAGACACAAGGAAGGAGAGAATTCCAGGCTTGTGGTACTGCCAGAAAAAAAGTCATGGAGTCAGGAGATGGGGTATCTTGTGTGAGCAACAGTAAATAGGTGAATGCCATTAAATCATATAGTATATATAGAAGAGTGAGAGGTAAGAAAACTGGAAAGTTTACGAAGGGCTTTACAAATCAGAGAGGATTTTATATTTCATTCTGGAAGTAATAGGGAGCTATAGAGTTTATTAAATGAGGAGAGGGGTGACATGGTCAGATCTTTTAGGAAGATCACTTTGAGAGCTAACTTGAGTATGCTCTGGAATGGGAGTGACCTCAAGCAAGAAGAATAACCAAAAGACTTTTTAAATAGTCTACATTGTAAATATATCTAGCTGAGCCAAACCTCAGACACACCTGGCTTTATCACACCTAGATAGAGAACACAGGGCTTCAAGAGGAAAGAAAACCAGGTCAAACAGCAGGACAAAGCAAGAGGACCCTACTGCTGAACAGTTCAGCAAAAACATTCCATCCTGTCCCCCAACTTCTTTTTTTCTCTTTTTTCCTCTTGAAGTTTTAGCCTTAGGGCACAATAAGCAATACAGACTAATCCAATCAATACAGGCTTAATCCCATCAATTGGACAGACAAGAAGTCTTCAGAGGGCAAGGAAACTCCAACACCCCTCCCCCATACACTGAAGAGAACATAACTACAAATCTCCATTGCCAGCTGGGGGAAGATCTTTCATCAAATCTCATTAAATCCATCTGCTTAAACCAGCAGAAGAGCAAAGGAAAAAATATGAGTAAACAACAGAAAAAGAGAAAAGAAATGACAATTGACAGCTTCTTTCCAGCTCTATGAAAAAGAAGAGGAGGAAGCTCCAGTGAATTAGACACAGGCTTTGGAAGATCTCAAAATTCAATTAACTCAAGAACTTTGGGAATGCAAAAAGTAATCAAGAGAGGCTGAAGACAATTTGAAAAAGGAAATACATGAACTAAAACAAGAAAATAAGGTATTAAAAGCCAGAATTGACGAGCTTGAAAACGAAGCAAAGAAGGCAAAATATGATCTACAAAGAAAATCAGATCAGAGGAGAAGGATGACCAAAAAGCCAGGGATGAAATTCAGTCTTTTAAAAATAGAACTCAACAACTAGAAGCAAATGACTTCACAAGGCAGCAAGAATATATAAAACAAAATAAAAAAATGAAAAATTTTAGGAGAATATGAAACACCTCATCGATTCAACCAAAGATCTGGAGAACAGATCTATAAGAGACAATTTAAGAATTATTGATTTATAGGAACATCATGACAAAAGAAAAAGTTTAGACATCATTCTACAGGAAATTATCCAAGAAAACTGCTCTGACATTCTCAAACAAGAGGGAAAAGTGGAAATTGAAAGAATCCACAGATCACCTCCTACATTTAATCCACAACTGACAACTTCCAGGAATATTATAGCCAAATTCAAAAACTACCAGACCAAGTTAAAAATATTATAAACTGCTAAAAAGAAGTCATTCAAATACCAGGAAACCACAGTTAGGATAACATAGGATCTGGCTGCTTCTACATTGAAGGACCAGAAGACATGGAACATAATATTCTGGAAAGCAAGAGAACTGGGTCTTCAACAAATAATCAACTATCCAGCAAAACTGACTATATTTTTACAGGGGAAAGTATGGTCATTCAATAAAATTGAGAACTTCCAAGAATTTATAAAGAAAAAACCAGAGTTGAACAGAGAGTTTGCTGCCCAAACACATAACTCAGAGAATTGTCATAAGGTAATTAAGACAGCAGGGGGAGGGGTACCCAGTAAGTTCAATCATTTTGTATCCCTAAAAGAAAAGAAGATATTGGCAAATATTAAAAATTGTTATTATCAACAGGGTAACTAGAAAAAGTTTACTTAGAGGGAACAGTGACAAACTGTATAGGATGAAATATCAAGATATACACACACACACACACACACACACACACACACACACACACACA